>NC_053028.1:21522687-21649923 GCF_003073215.2 Triticum urartu
TGTCACCAAGATCTATCTATGGAGAGACCAGCAACGAGGGGAAGGAGAGTGCATCTACATACCCTTGTAGATCGCTAAGCGGAAGCGTTCAAGAGAACGGAGTTGATGGAGTCGTACTCGTCGTGATCCAAATCACCGATGATCCTAGTGCTGAACGGACGGCACCTCCGTGTTCAACACACGTACAGCCCGGTGACGTCTCCCATGCCTTGATCCAGCAAGGAGAGAGGGAGAGGTTGAGGAAGACTCCATCCAGCAGCAGCACGACGGCGTGGTGGTGGTGGAGGAGCGTGGTACTCTAGCAGGGCTTCGCCAAGCACCGCAAGAGACGAGGAGGAGAGGGGTAGGGCTGCGCCAGGGAGAGATCAAATCGTCTTCTGTTGGGCAGCCCCAAACTCAACTATTTATAGGAGGAGGGGAGGAGGGTGTGCCCCCTCTTGGGTTCCCATCCCTAGAGGGGCGGCAGCCCTAGATGGAGGGGGCGGCCAAGAGGGGGAGAGGGGGGCGCGCCCTAGGGTGGGCCTTAGGCCCATCTGCGCCTAGGGTTTCCCCTTTCTCCTCCTAGCTGCGCCTTGGGCTTTGTGGGAGGCGCACCAGCCCACTCAGGGGCTGGTCCCTTCCCACTTTTGGCCCATGCAAGCCTCCGGGGCTGGTGGCCCCACTTGGTGGACCCCCGGGACCCTCCCGGTGGTCCCGGTACGTTACCGATAAAACCCGAAACTTTTCCGGTGACCAAAACAGGACTTCCCATATATAAATCTTTTCCTCCGGACCATTCCGAAACTACTCGTGACGTCCGGGATCTCATCCGGGACTCCGAACAACATTCGGGTTACTGCATATACATATCCCTACAACCCTAGCGTCACCGAACCTTAAGTGTGTAGACCCTACGGGTTCGGGAGACATGCAGACATGACCGAGATGACTCTCCGGTCAATAACCAACAGCGGGATCTGGATACCCATGTTGGCTCCCATATGCTCCATGATGATCTCATCGGATGAACCACGATGTCAAGGACTTAATCAATCCCGTATGCAATTCCTTTTGTCCATCAGTACGATACTTGCCCGAGATTCGATCGTCGGTATCCCGATACCTTGTTCAATCTCGTTACCGACAAGTCACTTTACTCGTACCGTAATGCATGATCCCGTGACCAGACAACTTGGTCACTTTGAGCTCATAATGATGATGCATTACCGAGTGGGCCCAGTGATACCTCTCCGTCATACGGAGTGACAAATCCCAGTCTTGATCCATGTCAACCCAACAGACACTTTCGGAGATACCCGTAGTATACCTTTATGGTCACCCAGTTACGTTGTGACGTTTGGTACACCCAAAGCACTCCTACGGTATCCGGGAGTTACACGATCTCATGGTCTAAGGAAAGGATACTTGACATTGGAAAACTCTAGCAAACGAACTATACGATCTTGTGCTATGTTTAGGATTGGGTCTTGTCCATCACATCATTCTCCTAATGATGTGATCTCATTATCAATGACATCCGATGTCCATAGTCAGGAAACCATGACTATCTGTTGATCAACGAGCTAGTCAACTAGAGGCTTACTAGGGACATGTTGGTGTCTATTATCCACACATGTATTATGATTTCCGGATAACACAATTATAGCATGAATAAAAGACAATTATCATGAACAAGGAAATATAATAATAATCCTTTTATTATTGCCTCTAGGGCATATTTCCAACAGTCTCCCACTTGCACTAGAGTCAATAATCTAGTTACATTGTGATGAATCGAACACCCATGGAATTCTGGTGTTGATCATGTTTTGCTCTAGGGAGAGGTTTAGTCAACGGATCTGCTACATTCAGGTCCGTATGTACTTTACAAATATCTATGTCTCCATCTTGAACATTTTCATGAAGGGAGTTGAAGCGACGCTTGATGTGCCTTGTCTTCTTGTGAAACCTGGGCTCCTTGGCAAGTGCAATAGCTCCAGTGTTGTCATAGAAGAGCTTGATTGGCCCCGACGCATTGGGTATGACTCCTAGGTCAGTGATGAACTCCTTCACCCAAATTGCTTCATGCGCTGCCTCCGAGGCTGCCATGTACTCCACTTCACATGTAGATCCCGCCACGACGCTCTGCTTGCAACTGCACCAGCTTACTGCCCCACCATTCAAAATATACACGTATCCGGTTTGTGACTTAGAGTCATCCAGATCTGTGTCGAAGCTAGCATCGACGTAACCTTTTACGACGAGCTCTTCGTCACCTCCATAAACGAGAAACATTTCCTTAGTCCTTTTCAGGTACTTCAGGATATTCTTGACCGCTGTCCAGTGTTCCTTGCCGGGATTACTTTGGTACCTTCCTACCAAACTTAGGGCAAGGTTTACATCAGGTCTGGTACACAGCATGGCATACATAATAGAACCTATGGCTGAGGCATAGGGGATGACACTCATCTCTTCTATATCTTCTGCCGTGGTCGGACATTGAGCTGAGCTCAATTTCAGACCTTGTAACACAGGTAAGAACCCCTTCTTAGACTGATCCATATTGAACTTCTTTAATATCTTATCAAGGTATGTGCTTTGTGAAAGACCTATGAGGCGTCTCGATCTATCTCTATAGATCTCGATGCCTAATATGTAAGCAGCTTCTCCAAGGTCCTTCATTGAAAAACTTTTATTCAAGTAGGCCTTAATGATGTCCAAGAGTTCTATATCATTTCCCATCAAAAGTATGTCATCTACATATAATATGAGAAATGCTACAGAGCTCCCACTCACTTTCTTGTAAACGCAGGCTTCTCCATAAGTCTGTGTAAACCCAAACGCTTTGATCATCTCATCAAAGCGAATGTTCCAACTCCGAGATGCTTGCACCAGCCCATAAATCGAGCGTTGGGGCTTGCACACCTTGTCAGCATTCTTAGGATCGAAAAAACCTTCCGGCTGCATCATATACAATTCTTCCTTAAGGAAACCATTAAGGAATGCCGTTTTGACGTCCATTTGCCATATCTCATAATCGTAGAATGCGGCAATTGCTAACATGATTCGGACGGACTTTAGCTTCGCTACCGGTGAGAAAGTCTCATCATAGTCAACCCCTTGAACTTGTCGATAACCCTTAGCGACAAGTCGAGCTTTATAGATGGTCACATTACCATCCGCGTCTGTCTTCTTCTTAAAGATCCATTTATTTTCTATGGCTCGCCGCTCAACGGGCAAGTCAGTAAAAGTCCATACTTCGTTTTCATACATGGATCCTATCTCGGATTTCATGGCTTCCAGCCATTTGTCGGAATCCGGGCCCGCCATCGCTTCTTCATAGTTCGAAGGTTCACCGTTGTCTAACAACATGATTTCCAAGACAGGGTTGCCGTACCACTCTGGTGCGGAACGTGTCCTTGTGGACCTACGAATTTCAGTAGGAGCTTGATCAGAAGTATCTTGATCATCATCATTAACTTCCTCTCTAGTCGGTGCAGGCACCTCAGGAACATTTTCTTGAGTTGCGCCTTTTTCCGGTTCAAGGGGTAATACTTCATCATGTTCTACTTTCCTCCCACTTACTTCTTTCGAGAGAAACTCTTTCTCTAGAAAGGATCCATTCTTGGCAACAAAGATCTTGCCTTCGGATCTGAGGTAGAAGGTATACCCAATAGTTTCTTTAGGGTATCCTATGAAGACACATTTTTCCGACTTGGGTTTGAGCTTTTCAGGTTGAAGTTTCTTGACATAAGCATCGCATCCCCAAACTTTTAGAAACGACAGCTTAGGTTTCTTCCCAAACCATAATTCATACGGTGTCGTCTCAATGGATTTCGACGGAGCCCTATTTAAAGCGAATGCGGCAGTCTCTAAAGCATAGCCCCAAAAAGATAGCGGTAAATCGGTAAGAGACATCATAGATCGCACCATATCTAATAGAGTGCGATTACGACGTTCGGACACACCATTATGCTGAGGTGTTCCAGGCGGCGTGAGTTGTGAAACTATTCCACATTTTCTTAAGTGTGTGCCAAATTCGTGACTCAGGTATTCTCCTCCACGATCTGATCGTAGGAACTTGATTTTCCTGTCACGTTGATTTTCAACCTCACTCTGAAATTCCTTGAACTTTTCAAAGGTCTCAGACTTGTGTTTCATCAAATAGATATACCCATATCTACTCAAGTCATCAGTGAGGGTGAGAACATAACGATAGCCATCGCGAGCCTCAACACTCATTGGACCGCACACATCAGTATGTATGATTTCCAATAAGTTGGTTGCTCGCTCCATTGTTCCTGAGAACGGAGTCTTGGTCATTTTACCCATGAGGCATGGTTCGCACGTGTCAAATGATTCGTAATCAAGAGACTCTAAAGTCCATTTGCATGGAGCTTCTTCATGCGTTTGACACCTATGTGACCAAGGCGGCAGTGCCACAAGTATGTGGGACTATCATTATCAACCTTACATCTTTTGGTACTCACACTATGAATATGTGTAGCATTACGCTCGAGATTCATTAAGAATAAACCATTCACCATCGGAGCATGACCATAAAACATATCCCTCATATAAATAGAACAACCATTATTCTCGGATTTAACTGAGTAGCCATCTCGTATTAAACGAGATCCCGATACAATGTTCATGCTCAAAGCTGGCACTAAATAACAATTATTGAGGTTTAAAACTAATCCCATAGGTAAATGTAGAGGTAGCGTGCCGACGGCGATCACATCGACCTTGGAACCATTCCCGACGCGCATCGTCACCTCGTCCTTCACCAGTCTCCGCTTATTCCGCAGCTCCTGCTTTGAGTTACAAATGTGAGCAACTGCACCGGTATCAAATACCCAAGAGCTACTACGAGTACTGGTAAGGTACACATCAATTACATGTATATCACATATACCTTTTGTGATGCCGGCCTTCTTGTCCGCTAAGTATTTGGGGTAGTTCCGCTTCCAGTGACCACTTCCCTTGCAATAAAAACTCTCAGTCTCGGGCTTGGGTCCATTCTTTGGCTTCTTCCCGGCAGCTTGCTTGCCGGGCGCGGCAACTCCCTTGCCGTCCTTCTTGAAGTTCTTCTTACCCTTGCCCTTTTTGAACTTAGTGGTTTTATTCACCATCAACACTTGATGTTCCTTTTTGACTTCTACCTCTGCTGATTTCAGCATTGCAAACACTTCAGGAATGGTCTTTTCCATCCCCTGCATGTTGAAGTTCACCACAAAGCTCTTGTAGCTCGGTGGAAGCGACTAAAGGATTCTGTCAATGACCGCGTCATCCGGGAGATTAACTCCCAGCTGAGTTAAGCGGTTATGCAACCCAGACATAGTGAGTATGTGCTCACTGACAAAACTGTTTTCCTCCATCTTACAGCTGAAGAACTTGTCGGAGACTTGATATCTCTCGACCCGGGCATGAGCTTGGAAAACCATTTTCAGCTCTTCGAACATCTCATATGCTCCGTGTCTCTCAAAACGTTTTTGGAGTCCCGGCTCTAAGCTGTAAAGCATGCCGCACTGAACGAGGGAGTAGTCATCGGTACGTGCCTGCCAAGCGTTCATAACGTCTTGTTCTGCAGGGAGAACAGGTGCGTCACCTAGCGGTGCTTGTAGGACATAATCTTTCTTGGCAGCTATGAGGATGATCCTCAGGTTCCGGACCCAGCCCGTGTAGTTGCTGCCATCGTCTTTCAGCTTGGTTTTCTCTAGGAATGCGTTGAAGTTGAGGACTACGTTGGCCATTTGATCTACAAGACATATTGTAAATATTTTAGACTAAGTTCATGATAATTAAGTTCATCTAATCAAATTATTTAATGAACTCCTACTTAGATAGACATCCCTCCAGTCATCTAAGTATAACATGATCCGAGTTAACTAGGCCGTGTCCGATCATCACGTGAGATGGACTAGTCAACATCGGTGAACATCTTCATGTTGATCGTATCTTCTATACGACTCATGCTCGACCTTTTGGTCTTCTATGTTCCGAGGCCATGTCTGTACATGCTAGGCTCGTCAAGTCAACCTAAGTGTTTGCATGTGTAAATCTATCTTACAGCCGTTGTATGTGAACGTTAGAATCTATCACACCCGGTCATCACGTGGTGCTTCGAAACAACGAACTATCGCAACGGTGCACAGTTAGGGGGAACACTTTCTTGAAATTATTATGAGGGATCATCTTATTTACTACCGTTGTTCTAAGTAAACAAGATGTAAAAACATGATAAACATCACATGCAATCAAATAATAAAAGTGACATGATATGGCCAATATCACATAGCTCCTTTGATCTCCATCTTGGGGCTCCATGATCATCTTGTCACCGGCATGACACCATGATCTCCATCATCATGATCTCCATCATCGTGTCTCCATGAAGTTGCTCGCCAACTATTACTTCTACTACTATGGCTAACGCGTTTAGCAATAAAGTAAAGTAATTTACATGGCGTTTCTCAATGACACGCAGGTTATACAAAAAATAAAGACAACTCTTATGGCTCCTGCCGGTTGTCATACTCATCGACATGCAAGTCGTGATTCCTATTACAATAGCATGAACATCTCATACATCACATATATATCATTCATCATTCATCACAACTTTGGCCATATCACATCACAAAACACTTGCTGCAAAAACAAGTTAGACGTCCTCTAATTGTTGTTGCAAGTTTTACGTGGCTGCAAGAGGGTTCTAGCAAGAACGTTTTCTTACCTACGTGAAAGCCACAACGTGATTTGTCAACTTCTATTTACCGTTCATAAGGACCCTTTTCATCGAATCCGCTCCAACTAAAGTGGGAGAGACAGACACCCGCCAGCCACCTTATGCAACTAGTGCATGTCAGTCGGTGGAACCGGTCTCACGTAAGCGTACGTGTAAGGTTGGTCCGGGCCGCTTCATCCCACAATACCGTTGAAGCAAGATAAGACTAGTAGCGGCAAGAAAGTTGACAACATCAACGCCCACAACAAATTGTGTTCTACTCGTGCATAGAGAACTATGCATAGACCTAGCTCATGATGCCACTGTTGGGGAACGTTGCAGAAAACAAAAATTTTCCTACGGTTTCACCAAGATCCATCTATGAGTTCATCTAGCAATGATCGGTTGGATGCATCTACGTACCTTGTAGATCGCGAGCGGAAGCGTTCAAAGAACTGGGATGAGGGAGTCGTACTCGACGTGATCCAAATCACCGGAGATCCTAGCGCCGAACGGACGGCACCTCCGCGTTCAACACACGTACGGTCAGCGTAACGTCTCCTCCTTCTTGATCCAGCAAGGGGAAAGGAGAGGTTGAGGAAGATGGCTCCAGCAGCAGCACGACGGCGTGGTGGTGATGGAGCTGCAGTACTCCGGCAGGGCTTCGCCAAGCTCTATGGAGAAGGAGGAGGTGTTGGAGAGGGAGAGGGAGGCACCAATGGTGTAGGGTGAGAGGCCCTCCCTCCCCCCACTATATATAGGGAGCCTAGGGGGGAGCCGGCCCTAGGAGATGCAATCTCCTAGGGGGGCGGCGGGCAAGGGGTGGGGGGCTTGCCCCCCAAGCAAGGGGGCGCCCCCCTTTAGGGTTTCCCCCACCCTAGGCGCATGGGCCCTAGGGGAAGTCGCGCCCTAGCCCACTTTGGGCTGGATCCCTTCCCACTTCAGCCCATGGGGCCCTCCGGGATAGGTGGCCCCACCCGGTGGACCCCCGGGACCCTTCCGGTGGTCCCGGTACAATACCGGTGACCCCGAAACTTGTCCCGATAGCCGAAATAGCACTTCCTATATATAATTCTTTACCTCCGGACCATTCCGGAACTCCTTGTGACGTCCGGGTCCTCATCCGGGACTCCGAACAACATTCGGGTTACTGCATATACATATCCCTACAACCCTAGCGTCACCGAACCTTAAGTGTGTAGACCCTACGGGTTCGGGAGACATGTAGACATGACCGAGATCGCTATCCGGTCAATAACCAACAGCGGGATCTGGATACCCATGTTGTGTTGGGGAACGTGGCAGAAATTCAAAATTTTCCTACGTGTCACCAAGATCTATCTATGGAGAGACCAGCAACGAGGGGAAGGAGAGTGCATCTACATACCCTTGTAGATCGCTAAGCGGAAGCGTTCAAGAGAACGGAGTTGATGGAGTCGTACTCGTCGTGATCCAAATCACCGATGATCCTAGTGCTGAACGGACGGCACCTCCGTGTTCAACACACGTACAGCCCGGTGACGTCTCCCATGCCTTGATCCAGCAAGGAGAGAGGGAGAGGTTGAGGAAGACTCCATCCAGCAGCAGCACGACGGCGTGGTGGTGGTGGAGGAGCGTGGTACTCTAGCAGGGCTTCGCCAAGCACCGCAAGAGACGAGGAGGAGAGGGGTAGGGCTGCGCCAGGGAGAGATCAAATCGTCTTCTGTTGGGCAGCCCCAAACTCAACTATTTATAGGAGGAGGGGAGGAGGGTGTGCCCCCTCTTGGGTTCCCATCCCTAGAGGGGCGGCAGCCCTAGATGGAGGGGGCGGCCAAGAGGGGGAGAGGGGGGCGCGCCCTAGGGTGGGCCTTAGGCCCATCTGCGCCTAGGGTTTCCCCTTTCTCCTCCTAGCTGCGCCTTGGGCTTTGTGGGAGGTGCACCAGCCCACTCAGGGGCTGGTCCCTTCCCACTTTTGGCCCATGCAAGCCTCCGGGGCTGGTGGCCCCACTTGGTGGACCCCCGGGACCCTCCCGGTGGTCCCGGTACGTTACCGATAAAACCCGAAACTTTTCCGGTGACCAAAACAGGACTTCCCATATATAAATCTTTTCCTCCGGACCATTCCGAAACTACTCGTGACGTCCGGGATCTCATCCGGAACTCTGAACAACATTCGGTAACCACATACAAACTTCCTTTATAACCCTAGCGTCATCGAACCTTAAGTGTGTAGACCCTACGGGTCCGGGAGACATGCAGACATGACCGAGATGACTCTCCGGTCAATAACCAACAGCGGGATCTGGATACCCATGTTGGCTCCCATATGCTCCATGATGATCTCATCGGATGAACCACGATGTCAAGGACTTAATCAATCCCGTATGCAATTCCTTTTGTCCATCAGTACGATACTTGCCCGAGATTCGATCGTCGGTATCCCGATACCTTGTTCAATCTCGTTACCGGCAAGTCTCTTTACTCGTTCCGTAACACATCATCCCGTGATCAACTTCCTTGATCACATTGTGCACATTATGGTGATGTCCTACCGAGTGGGCCCAGAGATACCTCTCCGTCACACGGAGTGACAAATCCCAGTCTCGATTCGTGCCAACCCAACAGACACTTTCGGAGATACCCGTAGTGCACCTTTATAGTCACCCAGTTACGTTGTGACGTTTGGCACACCCAAAGTACTCCTACGGTATCCGGGAGTTGCACAATCTCATGGTCTAAGGAAATGATACTTGACATTAGAAAAGCTTTAGCATACGAACTACATGATCTTGTGCTAGGCTTAGGATTGGGTCTCGTCCATCACATCATTCTCCTAATGATGTGATCCCGTTATCAACGACATCCAATGTCCATGGTCAGGAAACCGTAACCATCTATTGATCAACGAGCTAGTCAACTAGAGGCTTACTAGGGACATGGTGTTGTCTATGTATCCACACATGTATCTGAGTTTCCTATCAATACAATTCTAGCATGGATAATAAATGATTATCATGAACAAGGAAATATAATAATAATCAATTTATTATTGCCTCTAGGGCATATTTCCAACAGTTGATTGTCTCCCTTTGCTTCTGATCTTGCTTTGGGTAGAGCTGGGAGACGAGTATGTGATCGAGGAACCAGTTGAGTACGATTACGAGGATCAAGCTAATGTCAACTCGGAGAACTCTGCAGGCAAGATGACCATACCCTGGAAATCACTTCTATCTTTGCTTGCTAGATGCTCGCTCTGTTTCTATGCCTATGCTACGATACCTACCACTTGCTTATCATGCCTCCCATATTGCCATGTCAAACCTCTAACCCACCTTGTCCTAGCAAACCGTTGTTTGGCCATGTTACCGCTTTGCTCAGCCCCTCTTATACCGTTGCTAGTTGCAGGTGAAGATTGGATCTTGTTCCTTGTTGGGACATGTTTATTGTTGGGATATCATTATATTATCTTGTCTATTTTAATGCACCTATATACTTGGTAAAGGGTGGAAGGCTCGGCCTTATGCCTGGTGTTTTGTTCCACTCTTGCCTCCCTAGTTTCCGTCATACCGGTGTTATGTTCCTTGATTTTGTGTTCCTTACACGGTTGGGTTATAATGGGAACCCCTTGACAGTTCGCCTTGAATAAAATTCTTCCAGCAAAGCCCAACATGGGTTTTACCATTCGCCACCTAGCCTTTTTCCCTTGGGTTTCGTGGACTCAAGGGTCATCTTTATTTTAACCCCCCGGGCCAGTGCTTCTCTAAGTGTTGGTCCAAACTGAGCGATGTCCGGGGCTACAAGGGGCAAATCTTGGCTGGTCTACCCGACGTCTTGCTCATCCGTTGTGCCCCTGAGAACGAGATATGTGCATCTCCTATCAGGATTTGTCGGCACATTCGGGTGGTTTTGCGGGTTTAGTTTTACCATTCTTGAGATGTCTTGTAACCGAGATTCCGAGCCTGATCGGATTGTCTTGGGAGAAGGAATTTCCTTCGTTGACCGTGAGAGCTTGTGATGGGCTAAGTTGGGACACCCCTGCAGGGATTTGATCTTTCGAAAGCCGTGCCCGCGGTTATGGGCAGATGGGGGTTTGTGTTGTAGAAAACCTGAAACTTAACTTAATTAAAATGAATCAACAGAGTGTGTGCCCGTGATGGTCCCTTTTCGGCGGAGTCCGGGAAGAGAACACGGTCTCGTGTTATGCTTGAACGTAGGTTGTTCTAGGATCACTTCTTGATCATAGTTTCTCGACCGTGCCTTTGCCTTCTCTTCTCGCTCTCATTTGCGTATGTTAGCCACCATATATGCTAGTCGCTTGTTGCAGCTCCACATAATACCTTTTACCCTTCCTATAAGCTTAAATAGTCTTGATCGCGAGGGTGTGAGATTGCTGAGTCCCTGTGACTCACAGATTACTTCAACACCAGATGCAGGGACCGATGATACCGCTCCAGGTGATTCGACTGAGCTCAAGTGGGAGTTTGATGAGGACTCAGGACGATACTACGTTTCTTTTCCAGACGATCAGTAGTGGTGCCTAGTTGGGGCGATTGGGGACTTTGTCGCATTTGGGGTTGTTCTTTATTTTGGTTCCGTAGTCGTACCTTGGGTGTATCTGGATGAATGTAATGATATTTATGATATTGTGTGACGTGGCGAGTGTAAGCCAACTATGTTCCTCTTTTTCCTTTTTCATTACATGGGTTGTTGTGAAGATTACCTCACTTGCGACATTGCTTACAGTGCAATTATGCCTCTAAGTCGTGCTTCGACACGTGGTAGATATAGCCGCATCGTGGGCGTTACAATCATTGTACATCCCAATACACCGTCGGGAGCATTCATATAGCGTCATATCTTTGTTCTAGTATCGAGTTGTAAGTAAATAAAAGTGTGATGATCATCACTATTAGAGCATTGCCCCAGTGACGAAAGGATGATGGAGACTATGATTCCCCCATAAGTCGGGATGAGACTCCGGACTTTACAAAAAAAATAGAAGAGGCCAAAGAAGCCCAAATAAAAAAGAGGCCAAAGAACCCCAAAAAAAAAAAAAAAAAAAAGAGAGAAAAAGAGAGAAGGGGCCGTGCTACTATCCTTTTTCCACACTTGTGCTTCAAAGTAGCACCATGTTCTTCATATAGAGAGTCTCTTGAGTTATCACTTTCATATATACTAGTGGGAATTTTCATTATAGAACTTCGCTTGTATATTCCGATGATGGGCTTCCTCAAATGCCCGAGGTTTTCATGAGCAAGCAAGTTGGATGTACACCCACTTAGTTTCAGTTTGAGCTTTCATACACTTATAGCACTTAGTGCATCCGTTGCATGGCAAACCCTACTACTCGCATTGACGTCAATTGATGGGCATCTCCATAGCCTGTTGATTAGCCGCGTCGATGTGAGACTTTCTCCTTTTTTGTCTTCTCCACACAACCTCCACCATTCTATTCCACCTATAGTGCTATATCCATGGCTCACGCTCATGTATTGCGTGAAAGTTGAAAAGGTTTGAGAACGTCAAAAGTATGAAACAATTGCTTGGCTTGTCATCGGGGTTGTGCATGATGTGAATATTTTGTGTGGTGAAGATGGAGCATAGCCAGACTATATGATTTTGTAGGGATAACTTTCTTTGGCCATGTTATTTTGAAAAGACATGATTGCTTTATTAGTGGGCTTGAAGTATTATTGTTTTTATGTCAAATGATAGACTATTGCTTTGAATCACTCGTGTCTTAATATTCATGCCATGATTAGACATATGATCAAGATTATGCTAGGTAGCATTCCACATCAAAAATTATCTTTTTTATCATTTACCTACTCGAGGACGAGCAGGAATTAAGCTTGGGGATGCTGATACGTCTCCGTCGTATCTATAATTTTTGATTGCTCCATGCCAATATTCTACAACTTTCATATACTTTTGGCAACTTTTTATACTATTTTTGGGACTAACATATTGATCCAGTGCCCAGTGCCAGTTCCTGTTTGTTGCATGTTTTTTGTTTCGCAGAATATCCATATCAAACGGAGTCCAAACGGGATAAAAACTGACGGAGATTTTTTTGGAATATATATGATTTTTGGGAAGAAAAATCCACGCGAGACGGTGCCCGAGGTGGCCACGAGGCAGGAGGGCGCGCCTCCCCCCCCCCCCCAGGCGCGCCCCTGACCCTCGTGGGCCACCCGTAAGGCGGTTGATGCCCTTCTTTCGCCGCAAGAAAGCTAATATCCGGATAGAGATCGTGTTAAAATTTCAGCCCAATCGGAGTTACGGATCTCGGGAATATAAGAAACGGTGAAAGGAAGAATCTGAGAACACAAAAACAAAAATAGAGAGACAGATCCAATCTCGGAGGGGCTCTCGCCCCTCCCATGCCATGGAGGCCAAGGACCAGAGGGGAAACCCTTCTCCCATCTAGGGAGGAGGTCAAGGAAGAAGAAGATGAAGGGCCCCTCTCCCCTTCTCTTCCGGTGGCGCCGGAACGCTGCCGTGGCCATCATCATCATCACCGCGATCTACACCAACACCTCCGCCATCTTCACCAACATCTCCATCACCTTCCCCCCTCTATCTACAGCGGTCCACTCTCCCGCAACCCGCTGTACCCTCTACTTGAACATGGTGCTTTATGCTTCATATTATTATCCAATGATGTGTTGCCATCCTATGATGTCTGAGTAGATTTTCGTTGTCCTATCTGTGGTTGATGAATTGCTATGATTGATTTAATTTGCTTGTGGTTATGATGTTGTCCTTTGGTGCCCATCATATGATTGCGCGCGTGGATCACACCTTAGGGTTAGTTGTATGTTGATAGGACTATGTATTGGAGGGCAAGAGTGACAGAAGCTTCAACCTAGCATAGAAATTGATGCATACGGGATTGAAGGGGGACCAATATACCTTAATGCTATGGTTGGGTTTTACCTTAATGAACATTAGTAGTTGCGGATGCTTGCTAATAGTTCCAATCATAAGTGCATAGAATTCCAAATCAAGGATGACATGCTAGAAGTGGCCTCTCCCACATAATACTTGCTATCGGTCTATGTCGGGGGACTGATCCACGAACACATAAGCTGTCAAACATGAGAATTGGTCGACGGCCCGGGCGGCCGCAAGGGGTTCGCGTTGGCCGATTCATTAATGCAGCTGGCACGACAGGTTTCCCGACTGGAAAGCGGGCAGTGAGCGCAACGCAATTAATGTGAGTTAGCTCACTCATTAGGCACCCCAGGCTTTACACTTTATGCTTCCGGCTCGTATGTTGTGTGGAATTGTGAGCGGATAACAATTTCACACAGGAAACAGCTATGACCATGATTACGCCAAGCTATTTAGGTGAGACTATAGAATACTCAAGCTTGCATGCCTGCAGGTCGACTCTAGAGGATCCCCGGGTACCGAGCTCGAATTCAATTATTTATTTAAAATATCTAAAGTCAAGTAATAATTGCAAACTATTTACTAAAGTTCATTTTGGGTTTTTGTAACTTAGTTGCAAGATAATTATCCGAATAAACATTTTGATTCGAAGGTTAAACCAAATTTTAGGTTTAATATTGTTTGAATTATAGCCATTGTTAAATATATTCAGTTTTAATTTTTTTAATCATTTAAAAAATGGACTACTGTAGCTAAGTTGAAACTACATTTCCCTAGATTCATTCTGCAAAAGGAATCCATTAATTTTGATTTATAATTTGCAAGTTATGCCGTATTTAAGTTTGAATTTTAAACTTTTCAAGATTCTAATATTATTTAGTGAATCTTTTCATAACGATCATTTTGGAAAAAGATTCACTAAATTTTGATTTACAGATTAAGAGTTATGATGGTTTGAAAATACAGGGGGTCTTGTGTAAAACCTGGAGTTAGTTCAATTTAGTAGAAAATGTTTCAGATAATCTTTTGGATAAGGCAGTGATGTGGCGTGTTTCTATTGGCTGGTACCGGTTCGTTTAAGTGATTGTACGTGATGTGTTGTGTCTAAGATGAACGGCCAGAAATAGATCTAGGGGGTCTCACTGGAGCTAGGTCGTCGAAGTGGTCGCCGGAAAATGTGAAGACGGCAGCAGACGGTGGCACTAGCCTAAGGGTTGACGATCCGCCGTTCTGTTGGTCGTCGGATGTGGCCGATGGCACGGTTGGGCTCGGCTCGCCGTCGCAGGTCTCCTAGTGGTCTTGTGTGCCGTTGGGGATGATGGAAACGATGGCCACGGGCTCGCTAGAGATGAGACAGGCGGCAGAGCTCTTTGTGTGGACGTGCGCGGAGAAATCAAATGCGCCTGGAAAAATGGACGGGCTTAGGACAACGAAGATGGTGGACATGGTTAGGGCATCTGGCATGAGCTCGGCGGCGCGGCAGAGAGCTTCGGGCTCCTTTGATGTAACGCCCTCGATGCGACTATAGCTCCCACGTGTCGAGGCACGACTTAGAGACATAATCGCATTGAAGGCATATGTCGCAAGTGAGGTAATCTTCACACAACCCATGTAATACATAAGGGAAAGAAATACATAGTTGGCTTACAATCGCCACTTCACACAATTACATGAATAAAGCATTACATCAAACAGATACAATCAAGGTCCGACTACGGAACCAAAATAAAAGAAGAACCCCAAATGCGACAAAGGTCCCCTATCGACCCCAACTGGGCTCCACTACTGATCAACTAGAACGAAACAACACAAAGGACAAGATCTTCATCGAGCTCCTCCTGAGCTTGGTTGCGTCATCTGCACGGACTCATCGGCACCTGCAAGCTGGTTTTGAAAGTATCTGTGATCCACAGGGACTCAGCAATCTCGCACCCTCGCGATCAAGACTATTTAAGCTTATGGGTAAGGTAAAGGTATGAGGTGGAGCTGCAGCAAGCGACTAGCATATATGGTGGCTAACATATTCGCAAAAGAGAGCGAGAAGAGAAGGCAAAGGACGTTCGAGAAATCTATGATCAAGAAGTGATCCTATAACAACCTACGTCAAGCATAACTCCAACAACCGTGTTCACTTCCCGGACTCCGCCGGAAAGAGACCATCACGGTTACACACGCTGTTGATTCATTTTAATTAAGGTCAAGTTCAGGTTTTCTACAACCGGACATTAACAAATTCCCATCTTCCCATAACCGCGGGCACGGCTTTCGAAAGTTCAATTCCCTACAGGGTGTCCCAACTTAGCCCATGACAAGCTCTCACGGTCAACGAAGGAATAGACCTCCACCCGAGACGTTCCGATCAGACTCGGTATCCCGGTACAACAAGACATTTCGACAGGGTAAAACTAAACCAGCAAAACCGCCCGAATGTGCCGACAAATCCCGATAGGAGCTGCACATATCTCTTTCTCAGGGAACACTCAGATGAGCTCTCCATACAACTAAAACCAAACCTCGAATTTCCCCGAGGGGGCGCTGCACGGGACTCTAGTTCGGACCAACACTCAGAGGAGCACTGGCCCGGGGGGGTTAAAATAAAGATGACCCTCGGGCTCACGAAAACCCAAGGGAAGGTGGTAGGTTGTTAGTGCAAATGGTAAAACCAATGTTGGGCATTGCTGGAAGAGCTTTACTTAAGGTGAACTGTCAAGGGGTTCCCATTATAGCCCAACCGTGTAAGAAACGCAAAATCCGGGAACATAACACCGATATGACGGAAACTAGGGCGGCAAGAGTGGAACAAAACACCAGGCATAAGGCCGAGCCTTCCACCCTTTACCAAGTATATAGATGCATTAATTAAATAAGATATATAGTGATATCCCAACAAGTAAACATGTCCCAACAAGGAACGACATATCCATGTACCAACAAGGTACAAACTTCAATCTTCGCCTGCAGCTAACAACGCTATAAGAGGGGCTGAGCAAAGCGGTAACATAGCCAATCAACGGTTTGCTAGGACAAGGTGGGTTAGAGGTTTGACATGGCAATTGGGAGGCTGACAAGCAAATGGTAGGCATCGTAGCATTGGCATAGCAAAAGAGCGAGCAAACTAGCATAGCAAAGATAGTAGTGATTTCGAGGGTATGATCATCTTGCCTGAAATCCCGCAAGGAAGAAGAACGAGTCCATGAAGAAGACAAACGGAACGTAGTCGAACGAATCCTCACAACACGACGTTACCGGAAACAACCCGACGAAGCGCACCGGAAAGAAGCAGACAACATAGTAAACAACCAACGCATAGTGCCTATGGGACCGGCGGACCGAGTCCCTTTCGGTTCGGCGGGGGCGGAGGTCGTGCAAAGAGCGGATCGAGGCGAAACACACGAGCAGTTTACCCAGGTTCAGGCCGCACGGATGCGTAAAACCCTACTCCTGCTTTGTGATTTGTATTGAGTTCTTGCTCGGGAGCGCGGAGTGCTACAGTACACACCACCAGCTAACGAGACCGAGCGTGAGTTTTCAAACCTCCCTCTATGTTGCGCATGGGCCTCCTTTTATATGCTCAAGGGGTCACCGACAGGTGGCAACATAGACAAGGGCAAAAAAGGGAAAGGTGCTGCGGTTGGTACAGCTACCTGCTACAGTGTATCATACCTAACCCTGACGACAGGGGACAAGGGCCTTAAATGCCCATCTGCGTCGCCTAAACAGTGTAAAAGGGACCGTCAGGGATGCCACCGCTCGCCACGGCGGCAATCTTGTCAGCGCCGCTTGCCACTGTTCACCGCTGGCTGCACAGCCTCCCGCCACGTACGCTGGGAAGGGTCCCAGAGCGACATGTTGGTGGATGCGCTGGAGCGCGGGCATGGAGTGGTGGCTTGCCGCGGTCGTTGTCTTGTCGCGTCCGGGAGCTTGTCGCTCACCGGGCCTTGCCGGGACGCGTGGCGCGCCGCGGCAAGTTCCTTGAGATGCCTTGGGTGGCCTTCCCGGCAAGCTCCTCTTGCCGGGGTCTTGAAGTGCCTTGGTTGGCCTTCCCGGCAAGCTCCTCTTGCCGGGGTCTTGACTTGGATACTTTGTTCTTGAACGGCTCCAAAGGAACCACGGAGGACCTTGGCGGTCACCCGGCAAGCCTTGCCGCGGGATGCTGCGACTGCCCGTGCACAGGTTCGGGATACTAGGGTACCCCTACTCTAGTTCACCGACAGGAGCCCCCGGGCCTGGGCCATACACGGTGCCGAGCGCTGTTGGGCCAGGCCCAAAACAGGGCACGGGCACGCGCGGCCTAGGTTACACCGTATCTTCCTCTGTATCCACCGCGCCCTCCCCGAACGGCACGCGTTGAATGCGGCATCGTGGGAGAGATCGTGGGTGGTTATTTTATTCGGAAATGCGGAACGTCCACCCCCTCCCTCTTTATAAGCAGGGGAAACAGGGGCAGTTCGCACATTCGCCCGTTGCTGCTTCCAATCTCAAAAATCTCCGCCGCTCCCTCGTCTTCCCAAAGCCGAAAGAGAGTAGCGCTCCGCCCCCCATCGCCATCAGCATCACCAACGCCGTTGACCTCCTCCACCACTTCCGCCATGGCTCCAAAAGCCGACAAGGGGAAGGTCGTGAAGTCGACCGAGGCGCAGCGGCTTGCGGCGCTGCGGAAGGAGCGGGCAGTCTTCCCCCCCAAGCTTGCCGCGAAGGAGCTGAGGGAGAACTACTACCTCTTCTGGTCGGCGGAGACGCGAGCGCATCCACGCACGAAGGTACTCCCCGCCGCCGCTTGGAAGAAGGCCCCAAATGGATACCCCTTCTTCGCTCTGTTCTTCTACTGCGGGCTCTGCCCGCCTTTCTCTGAATTCTTCTGCGACATCATGAATACCTATGGATTCCACCTCCTTGACTTCACCCCCAATGCCGTTCTGACCATGGCAGCTTTCGCGCATCTCTGCGAAAACTTTGTCGGAGTCCATCCCAACGTAGCTCTCTTTCGCCACTTCTTCATACCCCGAGTAGAGAGAGGAGAGCCTCTATGCGGCGGAATCGCTTGGATCTCGAGGGCCGGCAAGAAAGAAACCTATCTGGAGGGAGAGTTCCACGGCAAGTGGGAGGAGTGGAGAGCAGATTGGTGCTGGATTGACGAGGAGAATCCGCAGCCATTCACCACCCGGCGCCAAACCCCAGTAGCACGCGGCAGCGATTGGAGTGACGTGGCCCCGGAAGACGACAGGCTGAAGATTGCCTTCACCAGGATCCTGCGCCTCAGGCTTGCCGAGCTTACTATAGGCGCCGTTGGCGCAGATTTTCTTCGCCGCCGCATCGCCCCCCTGCAGGAACGGGGGAGACCCACTTGGGAGTTCAAGAACGCGGCGGATATCATGAGGCTGCGGCCGGGCCTCAACTACAACTTCACAGTTCTGGAGCTCAACGCGATGCTCTAGGAGCTCTTCAAGTATGACCCCGAACATCCCGAAGTTTTCAGGTTGCCGGGGGGCGTCGTTCCGTTGTGCAACAATTCCTCGCTCGACCGCATCCGTGCAATGATGCCGGAGTGCGACTCGCATGGAATTGTGCCAACTTGGCAGGAGCCTGCAGACGACGTCGTGCAGCAGTTCTTCGATGACTTGGTAGAAGTGGCGATCCACGCCGACGAGAAGGACGGCCTCACACGCGACACCACCGATGCGGAGGTGGCACTCATCGCCACCAGGCTGGAAGAGGCGGCGGCAGCCACAGCCGCGGGCGAATTTGGATTCACCGTGGAGGAGGCAGATGCAGCAGAGGCGGAAAGCCGTGCCGAGAGAAGGGAGCCTGCCGGCGAGAAAGAGCTTGCCGGGCAGAACGTCGAGTAGAGCGAGCCCGCCAAGGATACGAGTGGCTCGCTGGAGATCAACTCGTCTTCCACTTCGTCTTCGGGCAGCTCGCCGCAAGCAGAGCCTCCATCCCCACCAAGAAGGCGTCTCCGCAAGGGCGGTGACGTAGCGGAGCGGCAAGCGGGTCAACAGTCGCCGCGCCGCGTGACACGCTCCACCGCGGCAAACACCGTTGCCGCGGGAGCGCCTCATGCTGCGACGACAACTGGAGCGGGGCCCTCCCGGACCACCGCTTCTGCTCCTGTCGCTTCTCATGCCGCGACGACAGCTGGAGCGGGGTCGTCTCAGACCGCCGCCACTGCTCCCGCCAAGCGGCCAAGGGAAGCTTCTCCTCCGCCTCCACGCGCCGGCCGCGCGCCGGACTTCGACTTCTCCGCGTTCAGCTCCGACGAGGAAGAAGAAGAAGAGTAAGCTTCTCTTGCTGTTCTTCAACTCTTGCTGTCTCACTTGCTTTACTCTGAACTTGTTCCTTTTTAGGACTCTGGCCCAGAGAGCAGCAAAGAGAGCCAAGGTCCCGGTGATTGTCATCGAGGACGAACCTACTGCGACAACAGGGGGCGCGCCCGAGACAACCTTGCCAGACCCGGCAACTTTTCTCCAGAGCAGCCCCCAGCGTAAGTATATGGTTTGCTTTCCGCTTGTGAGGTGCACATGGATACTTTGTCTTTGCTGACATTTGATTGCTGATTTGTGTAGGAGCAGAGCAGCCCCACCAGGAGCCAAGGGAGAATCACCCGACAAGGGAGAACTCCCCGGCAAGGGAGGGCTTCCCGGTAAGGGAGAAGTCTCCGGCAAGGGAGGGTTCTCCGGCAAGGGATAGCACCAGCGGCCCCCCGACGGCGGAGACCACGACTGCAGAACCTGGTGCAGGTACTCCTCTTGCTTCAAAACTTCCCTCGGGTTCTTCTTCTTTTGATCTTCTTTTTCTTGGATTTTTGCTTGACTCTTCCCCTTTTCCGGCTGTCAGACCCATCCGCTGCGGAGCAGATGGAGACCGAGGTCGCCGCCGACGAAGCAGCCGGTGGTGGCGATGCCGCCGGCGCAGAGGCCGCCAAGGCTGCCGCCGCGGCAACTGGCGAGGGGCCTGGCGATCGCACTGACGGCCCTGAGGCCGCAGGAGCGCCAGGCGCTGCACCGACCGCCGACCCGTCTGCCACTGCCACAGCGCCAGGCTCTGAAGAGCCCCAGCCAGGCGTATACTTGAAGGCCGGTGAAGGCGTCTTCATCAACCTCCCCTGGGCGTCGAGCTCCAGGACGCCGGTCGAGGGAGAGATCTTTGACGGGGAAGTGCTCGCCTCCGCCGGGCTGACGCTGGTTGACGCGCCAAGTAGCAGCAGCAACGAGCCCGAAGAAGAGCGGCTGCTGCGGAAGTTGATGTCGCTCTACCGCGTGCGACAAGCCAAGCTGGAATCCCGCGAGGCGCTAGTCGCGAAGGCGGGAGCAGATATCGAGAAGCGCGCGGAAGAGCTCGGGGGTTTCCATCGGGAAGCCCTCTGGTCCCTGGCGGAGGAGCGGGAGCAGCTCGCTGAAGCGCAGAAGGCTTTCCTCCTCGAGAAGGCTGAAGTCGATGAGCGGCAGCGACTTGCCGCTGTGAAGCTAGCCGCGGAGGAGGGCGAGCTGGCGCAGCGGAAGGTCAATCTTGACGCCCACGAGGAGGAGCTTGCCGCGCGTGAGGAAAGACTTGGCGGAGCCCTCAAGCAAGCAGAGGACGCTGCCGCCGCCGAGGCCGCCAAGAAGGAGATGGAGACGAATGTGGTGCAGCTAGAAGCCGATCTTGCCGAGAAGGGCAAAGAGCTCAGCGCCGCCAAGGACTCCAACGCGGATCTTGAGTCGAAGCTGACCACTTTGACCAGGACGCTGGATGGCGCCAAGAAGCAGGAGGCGGCCTTGAAGGAGGAGATCAAGGCCAACAAGGCGCTGCTAGAGAGTGTTGCCGCCACCCAAAACGCCTTCAGGGAGACTGTGGAGCATTGGACGGAGAGTCTTGTGGTTGCCGCCACAGATATTGACAGGGAGCTGGCGCAGCTGGGGATGGGAGATCTTGGGTATCCCTCTGACGAGAACCTCCAACCCAGCGCCAAGATCGTCTTGTTCTTCAAGGGCGTGGCGACGGCCCTCCAGCGACTCCGGGAGAGGATCCCGAAGCAGCTGGCCGACGAGTCGCGCAAGATCTGCGCGGGAGCTCTTCAGAAAGTGTTGGTGAAGGTGGCCTTCCGCAATCCGGGCCTCAACCTCACTAACGTCCTCAAGACCCTACCGCCGGATGCTGATCTGGAGGCGCTCAAGGCCCTTGTCGCACCCATTATGGACAAGGTGAGCGGGATCAATAGGATCGAAGGCGATCGCGTAGATTAGGCCGCCCATTTCTTCTTTTCTTGTCGCTGTTTATCATGTTATGAAAACAATCTATTAGAGCTGCGACAAGCTATCTTTGTAATATAACTTTATTCTGGGTAATGATTGCAATGTTATTCCCTTTACTTGATTCCTCCCTTTGTATGTCTTTTTACCCTACGCTTTTAGGGAACTTGCCAGTGCAGGCAACTGAGCCGCAAGCGCTGAGTGTGGGACGTCAGCAGCCTGCTGGCGGTGCCGCTACCGACAAGAAACCTTGTCGCGACTAGTTGCAGCTCACTTAAGTTGTTGAGCGGACTCGAAACAAAGTAAGGGCGCAACTAGCTACAAGTTGGTTCCTCCGCGCACAGGTTTTCCATACAAAGTGCGGTTGTTCAAGGGAGATAACTTAAAAATTTTAAAAATCTGATTGCTCAAACTTTGGCAACTTAGCTTTTCTGTTGTTTGTTTCCCGGCAAGGCGAAACTTTCTTGAACGACGCCTGGACCATACCATTATCTTCTCCTTTCCCCCCCGGCAAACTTGTGGGCGAGGGAACCTTCCTTTGTGAAAAAAGAAAGAAGAGAAAATAAAGACATGGAGCCTTACGGCTCGTTACTGCTTACCGGGGAGTGGGTGCTGCACAAAGTGTCAGATAACACATGCAAAAAATAGAAAGCATGAAAATGACAAAATGTGCGGAGCACATGAGCTTTACTTATGCACGGGGTCTGCGCCCGGCTTTGTACAAAGGATTACATGCAACAGCGACAAGACTTGTACAAAAGGTGGTTGCCGGAACAGGTTCCGGCAACCGCGCCTTACGGGTAAAACTTGCGAAGATGCTCAATATTCCAGGAGTTGCTCACCGGAATGGCGTCTTCGGTCTCAAGGCGGACAGCGCCAGGCCTAGTGACTCGTTTCACCCGGTAAGGGCCTTCCCACTTCGGTGTCAACTTGTTGGAATTCTTGGCGGACTGAACACGCCGAAGAACAAGGTCGCCTTCCTCAAAATTTCTGGCATTAACTTTGCGGCTATGGTAGCGGCGCAAAGCTTGCTTGTAGCGAGCAGCTCGCACAGCAGCCTGAAGACGGTCTTCCTCAAGGAGCAGCGCGTCATCTTCTCGCAGCTGCTCTTGCTCGAGCTCATCATAAGCGAGCACTCGAGGTGACCCGTATACGAGTTCCGTGGGGAGAACTGCCTCTGCTCCATAGACTAGAGCGAAAGGTGTCTGGCCAGTGGCTCGATTTGGCGTCATTCTGATCGACCAAAGAACCACCAGCAGCTCCTCGATCCAGTTTTTCCCCACTTGTGCAGCCTGTCGAAAGTCCTGGTCTCGAGCCCGCGCAGCACTTCAGCATTTGCCATCTCCGCTTGACCGTTGCTTCTCTGGTGAGCAACAGAAGCGAAGCAGATCTTGGCGCCAAGATCTTGGACGTATTACATGAAGGTGCGGCTCGTGAATTGCGTGCCGTTGTCGGTGATTATCCTGTTAGGAATCCCGAAGCGGCAAACAATCGACCTGAAGAACTTGACTGCTGACTGTGCTGTCACCTTCCTCACTGGTTCCACTTTCGGCCACTTTGTGAACTTGTCGATTGCAACGTACAAGTACTCAAAGCCCCCGACTGCTCGGGGAAAGGGGCCGAGAATGTCGATCCCCCAGACCGAAAATGGCCAGGATAAAGGGATCGTCTGGAGAGCTTGAGCTGGTTGGTGTATCTGCTTGGAATGGAAATGGCACGCTTCACACTTGGTTACTTGTGCAGTTGCATCCTGGAGGGCTGTCGGCCAAAAGAAACCTTGCCGGAACGCTTTGCTGACAAGTGCTCTTGCGCCAATGTGGTGACCACATATGCCTCCATGTATCTCTGCCAACAGCTTTTGTCCATCTTCCCGGTGAATACACTTCAATTTCATACCGTTGAGTCTTCTTTGGTACAGTGTCTTGTCGACAAACTGGTACATACTTGACTGCCGGGCTACTCTTTACGCTTCTTCTTGCTCTTCGGGAAGTTCTCCTGTCTGAAGGAAACGGACAATCTGCTGCGCCCATGCTGGAGCCTGTGGCTCGACAACGAGGACTAAAGGCAAATCTGCTGCTGCGGGAACATCCGCTTCTACGGCGAGAACCTGCGACTCTGCCGGAGCTTGACGTTCCCCGGCAAGCTTGCCGGAGCAAAACTTGTCGGGAGCTTCTGCTTCAACGGAACAAACCCTAGGGCTTGCCGGAGCATATTGCTCCTCAGCACTCTTGGTGTTGATCTCAGCTGCTGCGGGAACATCCGCTTCTACGGCGAGAACCTGCGGCTCTGCCGGAGCTTGACGTTCCCTGACAAGCTTGCCGGAGCAAAACTTATCAGGAGCTTCTGCTTCAACAGAACAAACCCTGGGGCTTGCCGGAACAGACTGCTCCTCAGCGCTCTTGGCGTTGATCTTGGGGACCTTCTTGGCGGCAGCTTCGGGAAGCTCTGCCGGCAAATAGTCACCAGAAATCAACTTCCTCTTCTTGTTCTGTCCGGTTGATGGCGTTACGGACGGTTGAGTCAGCTTGAGCACAAAGATCCCTGGTTCCACAGGTAACTTAAGTGCGGCGCACTTTGACAGGCCATCGGCAATGGCGTTCTGAGCTCTTGGAACATGCTCCATTTGTAGGCCGTCAAAGTGCTCTTCTATCTTTCTTACTTCGTCGACGTAGGCTTCCATCAATGGACTCTGATAGCTCTTGTTCACTTGGCGGACGACAAGCTGTGAGTCACCCCTGACAATGAGCTTCTTGATCCCAAGGTCTGTCGCGATCCTGAGACCGGCAAGCAAGCCTTCATACTCTGCAGTATTGTTAGTTGCTTGCTCCTTGGGAAAGTGCATCTGGACTACGTACTTGAGGTGCTCTCCGGTGGGTGCGACAAGCAGCACGCCAGCGCCGGCACCTTGCAGCGAAAAGGCACCATCAAAGTACATCAGCCACACTTTGCTTGCTTCCTTGACGGGGATGCTCATTTCTGGAATTTCTTCATCTGGTGTTGCTGTCCATTCTGCTATAAATTCTGCCAATGCTCTGCTCTGGATAGTTGAAGTACTCTCAAATTTGAGGCCAAAGCTTGACAGTTCCAGTGCCCACTCAACAATCCTTCCTGTCGCTTCTGGATTCTGTAGTATCCTCTTCAGCGGAAAGCGAGTGACAACTGTGATCTCATGTGCTTGGAAGTAATGGCGCAGCTTTCTCGAGGCCATGAGAAGGCCGAAAAGCAATTTCTGCACGCCAGAGTACCTTGACCTAGCCCAATGCAGAAGGGAACTGACAAAGTAAGCTGGGCGCTGCACCATTTTCTTCTGTGTCTCCTCGTGCATCTGCGCAGATCCATCTTTGTCGGGACCAGAGCTTGCCGGGGAAGCCCCTTGCTTGTCGCTGGATGCGCTTGCCGTGGCTGCTAGCTCGTCATCTGCCTCCCTCTCTGCTACTAACGCAGCACTAACCACTTGATTGGTTGCCACTATGTATAGCAGCAACTTCTCTTGTGGCTTAGGTGCAACAAGTATTGGAGGGGAGGATAGGTATCTCTTTAAGTCTTGCAGCGCAGCCTCCGCTTCCGGAGTCCATTTCATTGGACCTGCCTTTTTCAATAATTTGAAAAAGGCAGGGCGCGCTCAGCAGACCTAGAGATAAACCTGCTGAGAGCAGCTACGCAACCGGCAAGTCTTTGTACATCCTTGACGCGCTTTGGTGCTTCAATCTGCTCAATGGCCTTGATTTGTCGGGATTGGCTTCAATTCCCCGCTGAGACACGAAGAACCCGAGAAGCTTGCCGGAGGGAACTCCAAATACACACTTCTCTGGGTTGAGCTTGAGGCTGATCTTGCGCAGATTTGCAAAGGTCTCGTCTAAATCTTGAATCAGAGTCGCCTTGTCCTTGCTCTTGACCACTATGTCATCCATGTAGGCTTCCACATTTCTGTGCATTTGTGGCTCCAGAGCGACATGGACTACTCTTGCAAATGTTGAACCAGCATTTTTTAAACCAAAAGGCATCCGTACGAAACAGTACGTGCCACATGGAGTAATAAATGCGGTCTTCTCCTCATCCTCTTCTGCCATGAAGATCTGATGGTATCCTGAGTATGCGTCAAGAAATGAAAGCAAATCACATCCGGCTGTGGAGTCAACAATCTGGTCAATGCGCGGCAAAGGAAATGGGTCTTTGGGACAAGCTTTGTTAACATCGGTAAAATCGATACAAAGTCTCCATTTCCCGTTTGCCTTGCGCACGACTACAGGATTGGCCAACCACATAGGATGGAGCACTCCTCTGACAAGGCCTGCTGCTTCCAATTTCTTGATCTCTTCTGTAATAAATTCTTGGCGCTCCACTGCTTGCTTCCTGACCTTCTACTTGACGGGCCGCGCATGAGGACAAACGGCAAGGTGGTGCTCAATTACTTTCCTGGGAACACCGGGGATGTCAGACGGTTGCCATGCAAACACATCGACATTCACCCGCAGGAAAGCAATGAGCGCGCTTTCCTATTTAGGGTCGAGAGTGGCACTGATGGTGAAGGTACCACCAGTGCCATCCTCCTTGGTGGACACCTTCTTCGTCTCTGGCGGAGCCGCCATTGTCTTCTTAAACTTGCCGGTGGAGCTCGATGGTGCGTCCTCGACGGCAGCGCAGCACTCCGAAGAGGTGCGCTTGCCGGAGTGGGCATCAGAATTTTTGCCGGACTTGGTCTTCTTCCCCCGGGGAGCTTCAGCGGCAAGTGACTTGCGGTCTGTTGCGGCTGCGGCTTCCCAGTAGATCTTGTCGGCGCAGATAAGAGCATCCTTCTTGCCGCCGGGGACAGAGATGACGCTTATCGGGCCTGGCATCTTCAGCATGTTGTATGTGTAGTGAGAGGCTACCATGAACTTGGCGAGTGCTGGACGGCCAAGTATCCCATTATAAGGCAATGGAATATCGGCAACGTCAAAAGTGACCCTCTCAGTCCTGAAATTGAGCTCGCTGCCAAATGTTACTGGCAACGTGACCTTCCCCTTCGGCTTGCTCCTTCCCGGGTTAATTCCTTGGAATGTGCCGGTCTCTTCAAGCTTGCTGTCAGGGATCTGGAGTTTCTGGAGTACAGCGGAGGAGATCAGGTTCAAGCCGGCCCCGCCGTCAACTAACATCTTAGTGACCTTGAGGTTGCGGATAGTTGGTGAAACCAACATCGGCAAGCACCCGACCGCAGTTGTGCGGTCAGGGTGGTCCTCAATATCAAAGATGATAGGCGTGCTGGACCATTTCAGAAGCTTGCGTGACTCGACAGGTGGTTCTGCTGCATTGACTTCCCGCACCCATTGCTTGAGTTGGCGGTGCGAAGTATGCAGAGAAGCACCGCCGTCAACGCACAAGACCTCTGTGGCTTTCTGGAACTCCTGTTCGCTGGTCTCCACATCATCCATGTCTTCGTCGTCGTCGTCGTCTTCATCCTTGTCGCGGCCGCGGGGAGGTCTGTCTCCTTGCCGCTGCTTGGCCTTGCCGCGGCGTCCTCCCCGGCCGGCGCGCTTCTTGCCAGATTCTCCAGCGCCTCCTTGGGCCCTCTCCTTGTCTCGTCGCTCGTACTCAGCCTTTTGTTGCTGGACAAGCTGCTCGACCTTCTTGCAGCTCTGGAGGTCATGGCCCTTGGTGCGGTGAATCTTGCAGTACTGCTTGTCGGTGCCGTCCTGCTTGTCGGCGACCGCCACAGCCTGGCAGTTGGTGCATGCGGCAATCTCCTTGCCGGAGCTACCAACTTTGGCTTTCTGGGCGCCACCTTCTTTGCCGGACTGCTCAACGACTAGCACATCTTTGCCTTTCTTCTTCCTGTTCCACCGCCGGTTTTTCTTTGCCGGGGCAGCATCCTCACTGTCAGATCCTCCTGCTCCTATATTCTCTCCGGGGAGTTTCCTCCCTTCTTCAGCACGTGCACACTTGTCGGCCAGGGCATACAGCTCACTGACGTCTCTGATCTTGCACGTCGCCATCTCCTCCCGCATCCTGCGGTTACGCACGTTCTGATGGAACGCGCTGATGACCGCGGCAGGGTGAACATCTGGGATATTGTGCTGTACGCGGCTGAATCTCTGAATATACTTGCGCAGGGGTTCTCCTTCCTTCTGGGCGAGCAGATGAAGGTCACTCTCTTGGCCATGAGGTTTGTGGCCGCCTGTAAAGGCGCCGACAAACTGATGGCACAGGTCGGCCCAGGATGATATGGAGTTGTCCGGCAAGTGCATGAGCCAGGACCTGACGTTGGGCTTGAGCACCATCGGGAAGTAGTTGGCAAGGATCTTATCGTCCCGCCCCCCGGCAGCCTGCACCGCGATGGTGTAGATGTTGAGGAACTCCGACGGATGCGACTTGCCGTCGTACTTCTCTGGTACGTCTGGCTTGAAATTCTTCATACTAGGCCACTGGACTTGCCGCAGCTCACGGGTGAACGCAGGGCAACCTACCACGTACGGCAAGTCGCCTGGTTCCCCTGGCGCATGCATGTCAACAGAGGGCCCAACGCGCTGGTCTGATTGACGCCGCGCTTCTCTTCGGCGCTCGATGCGAGTACGAGCGTCTTCTTGCTGTCGTTCATGAAGAACTTGGCGCTGATCGCGGCGAGCTCGCGGATCTGATGACGCGGTGGAGTCGCTGTCGAGGTGGATCCGACGAGTCGGCGATCTTGGCCTCCGGGGCGGAGAGTGCACAGTAGTTGCACCCCCACCGGTCTTGTCGCCACCGGCTCGTGCCTGGCTGACTTGCCGCGGCTGCGACGTGCTCGGCTGCCGCTGAGTGTCGCCGTTGGCGAAGCCGATGAGACTCTGGATGATGGCCCTCCAGTCGTCGATCTTGTCTGCTGTTGGAGGGTAGTCCAGGAGAAGTTGAGCTCGCGCCAAAGCTTCTGCTGTAGTGGCGGGTGGTGGTGGCGAACGGTGCGAGGAGCGGGATATGCTCGGACTTCTAACTACGTTAGAAGGAGCAGTATCCTGTCCAGGCGACCGTGCCTCGCTCGTGCCAGCATGTTCGCGTGCATGCTGGTCTGGAGCACTCCGAGATCCACCAGCTCGATCTTGGTCCAGCAAACGCATGGTACCGTGAGTACCATAACGCTGCCGGTCCCGCGCCTCCTGAGATGGGCGCGGTGCATGTACAGACGCCGAGGCCTTGGAGTGCGCCCGGTCGTTGTGGGAGCCGGCTACGCCGCCGATGGGCAGCGCAGCCTTGTCCTTGGACCTGGCAGCACCGTGAGCTCCCTCGTCGACGCCCGTTCTTCTGCCGGCGTCCGCCCCATCAGCCGTTTGCTCCGGTGGTAGCGGGGCGGACGGAGCAGCTGCCTACGAAGCCTTCTTCTTCGGCGGCATGTCGATGAAGACGATGAAGATCTAGCTCACGGGAACGCCGGATCTGGTTCACACAACCTCGACGCCCCCTACCTGGCGCGCCAAAGATGCCGGGGTACTGATCCACAGGCACCTATGGGACCGGCGGACCGAGTCCCTTTCGGTTCGGCGGGGGCGGAGGTCGTGCAAAGAGCGGATCGAGGCGAAACACACGAGCAGTTTACCCAGGTTCGGGCCGCACGGATGCGTAAAACCCTACTCCTGCTTTGTGATTTGTATTGAGTTCTTGCTCGGGAGCGCGGAGTGCTACAGTACACACCAGCAGCTAACGAGACCGAGCGTGAGTGTTCGAACCTCCCTCTATGTTTCGCATGGGCCTCCTTTTATATGCTCAAGGGGTCACCGACAGGTGGCAATGTAGACAAGGGCAAAAAAGGGAAAGGTGCTGCGGTTGGTATAGCTACCTGCTACAGTGTATCATACCTAACCCTGACGGCAGGGGACAAGGGCCTTAAATGCCCGTCTGCGTCGCCTAAACAGTGTAAAAGGGACCATCAGGGACGCCACCGCTCGCCACGGCGGCAATCTTGTCAGCGCCGCTTGCCACCGTTCACCGCTGGCTGCACAGCCTCCCGCCACGTACGCTGGGAAGGGTTCCAGAGCGACACGTTGGTGGATGTGCTGGAGCGCGGGCATGGAGTGGTGGCTTGCCACGGCAAGCGCCTTGCCGCGGTTGTTGTCTTGTCGCGTCCGGGAGCTTGTCGCTCACCGGGCCTTGCCGGGACGCGTGGCGCGCCGCGGCAAGTTCCTTGAGATGCCTTGGGTGGCCTTCCCGGCAAGCTCCTCTTGCCGGGGTCTTGAGGTGCCTTAGTTGGCCTTCCCGGCAAGCTCCTCTTGCCGGGGTCTTGACTTGGATACTTTGTTCTTGAACGGCTCCAAAGGAACCACGGAGGACCTTGGCAGTCACCCGGCAAGCCTTGCCGCGGGATGCTGCGACTGCCCGTGCACAAGTTCGGGATACGAGGGTACCCCTACTCTAGTACACAGACACATAGACATGGCATGATGCACAAACAATTATGATGCATGTCCGGTTTAATGAAACATAGCATGGCAAAATGCACAAAACAATCCTACAAATTAATTGGAGCTCAATATGCAACGGAGTGGCATATTGAAGAAAACACCACATGACTTGTATAGTTCTCTCTCGGTTAGGTACTCAACAATATTAAATGTTATTAAACATGGCAAGAGGGTGAAGCAAATGAAAAACTACCCAACTAGTCAAGTTTAAATGAGGCCGGAAACAACGAACAACAATTCCGGAAACTCCTCATATGCATAATTTAAGGTTTGGTACGGTTCTCCCCTAAACATTATTTTAGAGTTGTTAAGCATTCAAAATGAAGCCACCATGTTAAACTAGGCATTTTTCTATCCCATTTACATATAAAGTTTATTAAAATCAGAGTTACGGTTATTTAGTTATGAATTAAATCATTTTAACATGGCATAGGGACAAATTATATGCAAACAACATTTTTAACATTTTTAACATGGATGAAAGTTGCATATTATTAATCTACACAAAATTCTAAGCAACTTTCATATTAAGTTTGTTTAAATCCGATGCACGGTTCAACAGTTATTAAATGCATTATCCAGGGGGACTTTTCTGTAAAACAGGTTTTCTCTGGAAAATTAGTAAATTTGTTCGCGAAATAAAAACAGTGACTTGGGCCGAATCAAACTAGCCCAACAGGAGGAAAGAAAAACAAACAGAGGCGGGGTGCTGGGGAGTGGCCTCACCCATGGGCCTCGGCCCATGCGGTGGAAGAGGCAGGGCGGTGGGCGCTGGCTGGGCTGAGCAAGCTGGGCTTGGTGCGATCTGACGCTGGCTCCAGGCGAACAGGGACGCGGTCAACGGCGATGCGGGACTTGGCGCTGGTCGTCCTCTTCCACATGCAGAAACAGAGGCCGGCGACGAGGACTTGAGGTGGGAGAAGGCGCGACGAGGGACTTGGCGGGGCGAAGGTGCACGGGAAATGACCGGATCCGTGGCCACGACGGCGGAGCAGAGGAGATCCAGGGTGCAGGGATCCGGCGTGACGGCTTCGCGGATCCAGCGGGGACGAACGGGTGATGGCGCGCACGTCGAGGACGCGACTAGGGATGGGGTTCCTGCCCAGCGAAGAGAGAGCAGAGAGATGAATCGCAGAAAGAAGAAAAGGAAGTGAAGAGAGAGCAAGGGAGACGGGGCGCCACACAGGCCTACTGGAGGTGGTCGTCGTCGGGGAAGGCAGCTCCGGTGAGGCAAGGCAGTGACGAGGTGGAGGCGAGGGGAGCTCGAGGCGGCTTGGGGCCTGGCGCAGCTCGGGGGCCCTCGAGCGGGAGAGGCTGGAGTCTCGGGGCGAAGCGCTCGATCCACTCGGGATCGAGATGCTCGGGCGGCTTCACGGAAAAACAAGGATCTGGTCGGAGGCTATGGTAGGTGGGGAACGAGGGGAGGAATTTGGATCAGGGAGGATCCCGATGTAGATGGTGGCGGCGCTAGGGTAGGATCCCTAGAAATTAGGTGGTCTGTCTAGATTAGGTTAGGGGTCTATATAAAGCAAGTGGATTTTTGGATAGGGGCATTTGGTCCCTCGATTAAAATCGGACGGACGCGAATAAAATAGCTAGGAAGCCCAAATAAGAAAACGTTGACGTTTTGTAGATGTTTGGGGATGATCCGGACACAACGGTGATGACTCCCTGGGTCAGGTCCGGGACAGATTTCGGACGCGCGCGAGGGGGGCTGCGGGCTGACGAGAGGGGTTAGGTTGGACCTGGCGGTAGGTAGTGAGTTGTGTAGACGGTCTCAAGCTGAGAGAAGAGAAGAGAGAGAGGCCCGGCGACTGTTTTCGGAGACCGAAAACGTCCGAAGTTAGACCGGCTATACTGCCGCTATAGTTAAACGTTGGGGCGTCAAACGAACTCCGAATGTGATGAAACTTGGCAGGCGGTCTATCTACACTATAATAAGACCACACGCCAACTCTCATCCCATTCCGAGAACATTTTCCGGCCACTTATAAAATAATATTTCGGACGTGCCGCGGGCTTGTGCAAGTGTGTCTGGGCTCAGAACGGACAACGGAGAGAACGAGGAGGCCGGGACGGATGCAAGTTTTGAAAACATGAAGATGCAATGCACATGATGACATGATAAGATGCAACACGCAAGCAAATGACACGGCAACGACAACGAATAACTGGAAGACACCTGGCACATCGGTCTCGGGGCGTTACAACACTCCACCACTACGAGAGGATCTCGTCCTGAGATCTAGAATGGCACCGGAGGGAAAACAGAAGAGGAAGAGGAGAGGTAAAACTAAGTTGCTTCTTTGACAAACGAGTGAAACCACGAACCTTGAAAATGTTGAGCCATATCGAGAAAAAAAAATACAACAGAGATAAATGAAGTTGAAAGCAGTCCATTACCAAAGAGGAAACAAAGAAGAACAACTTTGGGCGGCACTCCGATTGAAAAGAGATGCAAGACTAGATAAGTATAAAGAACTTTAAAAGGGGCACGACACTCCGGTTAAATGGATAAGCATGAAAAGAACATGATCTTTGACGAAACGAGATGATAGGTTGAAAAGAGCAACATCACAATGCCTCCGGATGAAAGAATCAAAGTTAGATCATCGAAACAAAAGAACGGAGAAGAAAATGACAACTCCTACCACAAATGAACTTGGAAAGCATCCTTAGGAGAGTGGTCGAACGGAGTTGTTGGAAACCCAACAACGAAAAGAATAAGCTTGATATGGTCTTATGGAATACATCTCAAATTATGAGGTGAAATTCTGCCACTAACGGAAAAAGAATTGTATTGATATGAACAAGGAGACGAGAAAGTATATCGCACCGGAAAGGATAAATGAAGAAATTGGATCATTGATAAACACCATGAGAGCGACAATTCTTAAAGGAAAGCTTTAGGTGAAATATAACCCAAGATAATACCAAAGAAGAGATTGATGGATTTAAAATATCTCATTCTTGATAACTTGTGACTCACGAAGCACGAAGGGGAATTATCAAGAAGGACATAATACCACCTCCAAAGATACGGTAGAAAGAAATTGCACTCCGGATAGCAAGATGAAGAATGCTTGAGTTTCTTAGAAAAGAATCTCGATGAACACTTCGAGAAGAAACATAAATCCTTGATGAACCATCATGTAGAACTTCCATGAAGAACTCCAGTAACGAAAAGATGATCAAAACGGAATGAAGGAGAACTTGAAAACACAAGTTGAACCCTTGCAATGATTAGATAGATCTTTGGAATGATAATTAGAGCTTGGAACTCCGGGAAAGAAAAGATAAGCACTTGAAACCAAGAATAAGTATGATGAGCCACTCCAGAAAACAGGAATTAAATCATTTGGATGAAACAAGAATAAGAATTACATTATGCTTATCCATCACCAATTTAAATTGATGTCGAGCAAACGGATTTGGCAAACTACTTATTCTCTCTGAAAAGGATTAAGATAGATATAGAATCAACTTGAGAAAGTCTTCAATGAATCACCGGAAGGATTGAAAACAACGAATAAATTGATGTTATAACATGGAAGAAAAATCCTGAATAGCCACCGTAAGAATTGGAAAAGAACGAAGGGAAGATAAAGAAACACCGGGTAAGAATTACCAAATAAACGAAGATGCTTGAGAGGATTTAGATACATGAGAACGAAGAGATCACGAGCCGATTAGAGATCACTTGAACGGAGCACCGGTAAGATTGGAGAATGATAACTGAAAGCTGAGAATGAATAAACCTGAATTGATGGACTCCAGATAATCAACCTGAAAAGACTCCTGAATTGCACCGGATGGGTGAAAAGAATTCCCACAATCGAAAATAATTATGAGAGGATGGCAACAAGCTAGCACCATGAATCTTGAAGAGAATAGAGCAAGATTAAAGAGAAACTCTTCTTCGGTCTTCAAATGACAACGAGAAACACCATCGTGAATTATTGAGGTACTTCGGAATGAAGAGTGGAAAGGTTGAGCCAACGATGAAAAAAATTTACAAAGATCTTAGAGAAAAGCATTTGACTGATGATAAATCATTCTTACGTCAAACTTCAAAAGAAATCTGAGGATAGCTCCAGGAAAATAAAAAGAGTCAGGTAAGATCCTGGAAAAAGACCTGTGGGTTAGGGCCCACTCAAAAGAAACACCGTTGAACGATTACTTGAAAAGAGAGATTGCACCGGTTGAATTAAATGACTTGAGTGAGATCAACCTCGAAAGATCTTGAACGAATGCAGAGTGGAAACACGAATCTTCGAGATATCATGAGCACTCCGGAATAACAAATAGCGAGAAGTAGAATGATAATGAGGTGCACCGGCATGAGAAAGCATTGGAACGAGGAAAAGGGTATGATCAACAAAGTTTGACTTGGTTCCACCGAAGAAGAAAAAGAATGAAAAGTGACGAATTAGTAGAACATCTTCATGGAAACCCACCGGGTAAGAACATTGATGGAAAAGAATGGAGAGGCTTCCCAGCAATAAAATGGATACTTGATTAAGAAATCTGAATCCTTGAAGAAAAAGGGGTGGGTGGGCGGGAAAACAAAGAAAACTTGGGATGGATGAAACGAACACCGTAAAGAAAGCTGAGATTGAAACTTGCGGATGTTGAAATGATTGGACCCACTTGAAGAGAGACACACCGGTAGAAAAGGATTGACATGACAATGTCGACTATCATGAAGAATTAGTATTCACATGAGAACACCGCTAGGGGAAGGTATGGAATCAACATTTGACTTCGAAGCAACTCGAATACCACAACGCAAAACAAAAACAAAGGATTGGCTTGCAGAATAGCCGGAACAAACATATGACTGAGATTTCGTCCGAAGTTTTTGTGGTGGGGCCTACACGGGCTCAATCGTACAGCACCATCATGTACAAGGCAGTGCACATGACATACGAAGCGTCCACGAGTCGGCATAGCCAAGGACTCTTTAAGACACAACGAGACCACTGTAAAACCGACCGTGAATAGGCGGACCACTAGACGTCGAACCCCAATTTCATATCATACATCCGTCGGAAAGATATCCTAAGAGCTACTTGAATTCCCACCTATGAAACTCCCGAAATTTTCCGGTTATGCAATCAGGTGTTGGGGATACAGGGGAAGCATAATATCTCACCCAAATCTAGCAAATCCTACATCCAGCTGTACCCATCCTTCAACACATAACCAAGAAACCTTCAGAAATCGTCTACCTCAACCTTCGAAAAGCATCCGTTATACAAGTTATGGCGATACTCCTGAACTCCCGCCCCAGTACTGGGTGGCGTCGAGGTTATCTCACCAACGAACTGCATAAAAGAGATTTTCGATGTCGGCGTACTAAACTCAGGTATTCCAGAATTGCAACGATAAAATTATGATGACAACACCTTAGAGCTCAACTCCCCGGGACACTTCCACTAAACCCCTGACAGGAGGCACCAAGACAATGTTCTCATCATAAAACCATCGGAACAATTCCAAGATACCCGCGTGAACCTAAAAAAAATTTTTAGTGAAATTTGAGAAGAGAAGAGCCAAAACTCTACGTCAGGATGCCTTACCAGAGCGATGAGGAGACTGGGGAGTAAAAAGAATTCCTAAACTCTCTGATATATAATTCTTAGATGACTCAAAACATTTTTCTAGACTCAACAACGGCTGCTAAAAACGATCAATCAGTGGGGGCTCCTAAGGTCGCGAAAGGCTCTGATTACCAACTTGTAACGCCCTCGATGTGACTATAGCTCCCACGTGTCGAGGCATGACTTAGAGACATAATCGCATTGAAGGCATATGTCGCAAGTGAGGTAATCTTCACACAACCCATGTAATACATAAGGGTAAGAGATACATAGTTGGCTTACAATCGCCACTTCACACAATTACATGAATAAAGCATTACATCAAACAGATACAATCAAGGTCCGACTACGGAACCAAAATAAAAGAAGAACCCCAAATGCGACAAAGGTCCCCGATCGACCCCAACTGGGCTCCACTACTGATCAACTAGAATGAAACAACACAAAGGACAAGATATTCATCGAGCTCCTCCTGAGCTTGGTTGCGTCATCTGCACGGACTCATCGGCACCTGCAAGCTGGTTTTGAACGTATCTGTGAGCCACAGGGACTCAGCAATCTCGCACCCTCGCGATCAAGACTATTTAAGCTTATGGGTAAGGTAAAGGTATGAGGTGGAGCTGCAGCAAGCGACTAGCATATATGGTGGCTAACATATTGGCAAAAGAGAGCAAGAAGAGAAGGCAAAGCACGTTCGAGAAATCTATGATCAAGAAGTGATCCTATAACAACCTACGTCAAGCATAACTCCAACAACCGTGTTCACTTCCCGGACTCTGCCGGAAAGAGACCATCATGGTTACACACGCTGTTGATTCATTTTAATTAAGGTCAAGTTCAGGTTTTCTAGAACCGGACGTTAACAAATTCCCATCTGCCCATAACCGCGGGCACGGCTTTCAAAAGTTCAATTCCCTGCAGGGTGTCCCAACTTAGCCCATGACAAGCTCTCACGGTCAACGAAGGAATAGACCTCCACCCGAGACGTTCCGATCAGACTCGGTATCCCGGTACAACAAGACATTTCGACAGGGTAAAACTAAACCAGCAACACCGCCCGAATGTGCCGACAAATCCCGATAGGAGCTGCACATATCTCTTTCTCAGGGCACACTTAGATGAGCTCTCCATACAACTAAAACCAAACCTCGAATTTCCCCGAGGGGGCGCTGCACGGGACTCTAGTTCGGACCAACACTCAGAGGAGCACTGGCCCGGGGGGGTTAAAATAAAGATGACCCTCGGGCTCGCGAAAACCCAAGGGAAGGTGGTAGGTTGTTAGTGCAAATGGTAAAACCAATGTTGGGCATTGCTGGAAGAGCTTTACTTAAGGCGAACTGTCAAGGGGTTCCCATTATAGCCCAACCGCGTAAGGAACGCAAAATCCGGGAACATAACACCGATATGACGGAAACTATGGCGGCAAGAGTGGAACAAAACACCAGGCATAAGGCCGAGCCTTCCACCCTTTACCAAGTATATAGATGCATTAATTAAATAAGATATATAGTGATATCCCAACAAGTAAACATGTCCCAACAAGGAACGACATATCCATGTACCAACAAGGTACAAACTTCAATCTTCACCTACAGCTAACAACGCTATAAGAGGGGCTGAGCAAAGAGGTAACATATCCAATCAACGGTTTGCTAGGACAAGGTGGGTTAGAGGTTTGACATGGCAATTGGGAGGCTGACAAGCAAATGGTAGGCATCGTAGCATTGGCATAGCAAAAGAGCGAGCAAACTAGCATAGCAAAGATAGTAGTGATTTCGAGGGTATGATCATCTTGCCTGAAATCCCGCAAGGAAGAAGAACGAGTCCATGAAGAAGACAAACGGAACGTAGTCGAACGAGTCCTCACAACACAATGTTACCGGAAACAACCCGACGAAGCACACCAGAAAGAAGCAGACAACATAGTAAACAACCAACGCATAGACATGGCATGATGCACAAACAATTATGATGCATGTCCGGTTTAATGAAACATAGCATGGCAAAATGCACAAAACAATCCTATAAATTAAGTGGAGCTCAATATGCAACGGAGCGGCATATTGAAGAAAACACCACATGACTTGTTTAGTTCTCTCAGGGTTAGGTACTCAACAATATTAAATTTTATTAAACATGGCAAGAGGGTGAAGCAAATGAGAAACTACCCAACTAGTCAAGTTTAAATGAGGCCGGAAACAACGAACAACAATTCCGGAAACTCCTCATATGCATAATTTAAGGTTTGGTACTGTTCTGCCCTAAACATTATTTTAGAGTTGTTAAGCATGCAAAATGAAGCCACCACGTTAAACTAGGCATTTTTCTACCCCATTTACATATAAAGTTTATTAAAATCGGAGTTACGGTTATTTAGTTATGAATTAAATCATTTTAACATGGCATAGGGACAAATTATATGCAAACAGCATTTTTAACATTTTAAACATGGATGAAAGTTGCATATTATTAATCTACACAAAATTCTAAGCAACTTTCATATTAAGTTTGTTTAAATCCGATGCACGGTTCAATAGTTATTAAATGCATTATCCAGGGGGACTTTTCTGTAAAACAGGTTTTCTCTGGAAAATTAGTAAATTCGTTCGCGAAATAAAAACAGTGACTCGGGCCGAATCAAACTGGCCCCACAGGAGGAAAGAAAAAAAACAGAGGCGGGGCGCTGGGGAGTGGCCTCACCCATGGGCCTCGGCCCATGCGGTGGAAGAGGCAGGGCGGTGGGCGCTGGCTGGGCCTGAGCAAGCTGGGCTTGGTGCGATCTGGCGCTGGCTCCAGGCGAACAGGGACGCGGTCAATGGCGATGTGGGACTTGGCGCTGGTCGTCCTCTTCCACATGCAGAAACAGAGGCCGGCGACGAGGACATGAGGTGGGGGAAGGCGCGACGAGGGACTTGGCGGGGCGAAGGTGCACGGGAAAGGACCGGATCCATGGCCACGATGGCGGAGCAGAGGAGATCCAGGGCGCAGGGATCCGGTGTGGCGGCTTCGCGTATCCAGCGGGGACGAACGGGTGACGGCGCGCACGTCGAGGACGCAACCAGGGATGGGGTTCCTGCCCAGCGAAGAGAGAGCAGAGAGATGAATCGCAGAAAGAAGAAAAGGAAGTGAAGAGAGAGCAAGGGAGACGGGGCGCGACACGGGCCTACTGGAGGTGGTCGTCGTCGGGGAAGGCAGCTCCGGTGAGGCGAGGCAGTGACGAGGTGGAGGCGAGGGGAGCTCGAGGCGGCTTGGGGCCTGGCGTAGCTCGGGGGCCCTCGAGCGGGAGAGGCTGGAGTCTCGGGGCGAAGCGCTCGATCCACTCGGGATCGAGATGCTCGGGCGGCTGCACGGAAAAACAAGGATCTGGTCGGAGGCTGTGGTAGGTGGGGAACGAGGGGAGGAATTTGGATCAGGGAGGATCCCGATGTAGATGGTGGCGGCGCTAGGGTACGATCCCTAGAAATTAGGTGGTCTGTCTAGATTAGGTTAGGGGCCTATATAAAGCAAGTGGATTTTTGGATAGGGGCATTTGGTCCCTCGATTAAAATCGGACGGACGCGAATAAAATATCTAGGAAGCCCAAATAAGAAAACGGTGACGTTTTGTAGATGTTTGGGGATGATCCGGACACAACGGTGATGACTCCCTGGGTCAGGTCCGGGACAGATTTCGGACGCGCGCGAGGGGGGCTGCGGGCTGACGAGAGGGGTTAGGTTGGACCTGGCGGTAGGTAGTGAGTTGTGTAGACGGTCTCGAGCTGAGAGAAGAGAAGAGACAGAGGCCCGGCGACTGTTTTCGGAGACCGAAAACGTCCGATGTTAGACCGGCTATACTGCCGCTATAGTTAAACGTTGGGACGTCAAACGAACTCCGAATGCGATGAAACTTGGCAGGCGGTCTATCTACACTATAATAAGACCACACGCCAACTCTCATCCCATTCCGAGAACATTTTCCGGCCACTTATAAAATAATATTTCGGACGTGCCGCGGGCGTGTGCAAGTGTTTCTGGGCTCAGAACGGACAACGGAGAGAACGAGGAGGCCGGGACGGATGCAAGTTTTGAAAACATGAAGATGCAATGCACATGATGACATGATAAGATGCAACACGCAAGCAAATGACACGGCAACGACAACGAATAACTGGAAGACACCTGGCACATCGGTCTCGGGGCGTTACATTTGAGCTCGAGCTTCCCGGAAGTTCTGGGTTTGCCGGGGATGTCCAACGGGTGCGCGAGGGGATGACGAGGCTGGTGGTGGCTCAGGTTTGTGCTGAGGGCATCGGGCTTCGCCGGATTATTGTCAGCGATGGCTAGGTTAGCGGCGGTGCTCGGGTGTTGGTCTCAGGGAGCCTGACGGCGATGTGGTGGGGAAATAGAGGGGAAATAGAGACGGTGATGCGGGGTTTTTATAGGACATGGTCGCGAGGCAATTCTCGCATGTTGGGCACGCGAGGTGGAGGTCATGCGTCGACGTGCTAGGTCGTGGGCGCGGGCGTGCCAGGGGTTGCGGCAGGAGGAAGCTGAAGCGTGGGTCTCATGTGTTTGTGAGAGCGAGAGAGAGACACAGGGGCTGGCGCGGCGGGCTCGCGGGGTTGGCTAGCTGGACCACGACCTGGCGTGCTGCACTACCAGAAATTATCTAGTTGTCAACGGCCTCATCTATGTTGATGGCGCCCGTCGGCATAAATGGACATATGCCGACGGCCAAGGGCAGGCCGTAGGCGTAGAATAGCCATCGGCATATGTGTATCTACGGGACAGCTCGGGTACGCCTACGGGAACCGTCGGCATAGACGAGACCGTCGGCATAGATAGGGCCCACCTACCCGATTAGCGGCGACCGTTTGACGGCGTCAAAACTACGCCGACGGGGGATAACGGCGGCCGTTGGCATAACTATGCCGACGGCCAGGCCGTCGGCATAGAGTTGCTGACATCACCGATCCGCGCCGTCGACACGTCATCGATCCGAGGGAGTGAGGGCCTGTGGTGTGGCAGAGATATGCCGACGGCGTAGCCGTCGGCATAGTCCTAACCCATGCTATCTGCCACGTCATCAATCCGCGTGCAATGCCATGTCATCGCTCCGTGGGATCGTAGCTCCGTGTGCGCAGCTATGCCGACGGCCTTGCCGTCGGCATACATTTATTTTTTTATTTTTAGTTTATATATTTATTATTTTGTATTTTTTCACAACATAAATGTGCCTTATCTAAACAAAAAACATGCCCCAATGGTATATCGATTGGCCCCCTCACGGATGTCACTGCCGCCGTGTCACGGAGGGGGGAAACGGTCGACATGGAGGGAATCTGGTTAGAGGGGGGATTCGGGGTGTCCTTCGGGGTGTAGCTATGCTACCGAAACATCGCATGGGTCCCGATGCATGTGTTAAAGTGTTCTGGCATGCGTAGACGCCCGTCTTGGGGCTCCATGGTGTGGCCCCCTCCACGGAAGGCAGAGCCGCCGTCACTTGGAGGGGGGAAGGTGCGGGTGCGGTGGAACCGGAGGGAATCTAGTGTTGGGTTGGGTCCAAACCATGTTCGGGGATGTTGCTATGGGCTGACCTATCGCAACCAGGTGGAAGAGTCCACCGGTCAAAGCCCGCCCGGCGAAAGTCAAAGGGCTAGATCTACTCATCGACTAGGATTCGGGGTGGCCTTCGGGGTGTAGCTATGCCACCGAAACATCGCACGGGTCCTGATGCATGTGTGAAAGTGTTCTGGCATGCGTAGACGCCCGTCTTGGGGCTCCATGGTGTGGCCCCCTCCACGGAAGGCAGAGCCGCCGTCACTTGGAGGGGGGATGCTGCGGGTGCGGTGGAACCGGAGGGAATCTACTGTTGGGTTGTGTCCAAACCGTGTTCGGGGATGTTGCTATGGGCTGACCTATCGCAACCAGGTGGAAGAGTCCACCGGTCAAAGCCCGTCCAAGGAAAGTCAAAGGGCTAGATCTACTGGTCAATTGGGATTCGGGGTGGCCTTCGGGGTATAGCTATGCACTAGTAGAAAAAGGGACAAACGTGAAGCACATTAGTGCCGGTTTGAATTAGAGCCGGCACTAATGTGTACATTAGTGCCGATTCGTGGCGGCGATCAATAGTACCGGTTCGTGGCGAACCTTTAGTACCGGTTCATGCCATGAACCGGTACTAAAGAGGCTGTGTCAGCCTGCGGTCAGGCTATGGCCCTACCATCACCATTTAGTGCCGGTTCGTACCACGAACCGGTACTAATGAGGTTATGGCAAGCTGTTTTTAGTCCCACCTCACCAAGAGAGAGGCAGTATGAGCGGTTTATAAGCCGTGAGTGCACAGACAATGACGAAGAGTTGCAATGCTCACCTACATGTTGATTAGGTTCAAGCCTTGCGGAATAGCATAGATTGCACTGAGCTATGTGCAGTGCAGTCTACACTATTCCGAATGGCTTGAAGCTAATTAACCAGCATTGCACCTCTTTTTTATTTTTAATAACTTATTTGAACTCCGGACTTCTTTTGTGTTCAGTATGCAACATTTAAAGCGACGTCATCAATTTCCAACATGTTCTGACATCATTTGTTGTTTTCGGTCATTTACCTAATTGTTTAGAGAGCTAAATGACCGTGAAATTGAAAATCACTAGAAAATGAATCCTGAAAATGTTGAAACTTGGCATGGTATCATCATATCACCCGCATAGCATGCGCGAAAGAGTAGAGAGGGTCACAGCAAAAACTGGACGCACTTCGTGTACAAACTGGACAAACTCTTTCCGAGTATCAGGGTTTCAGAGTCCGGAGTGGGTACTAATGTGCATCCCACCAATCAGGAAGAATCACACGGATCGTGTGTTTCTGTCTAGCTCTTGCGAGTCGTTGGATCAAGGGTGTGTTTCTTCATAGCTCAAGTGAGTCGTTGGATCGAAACTACCACAATCACTTTGTGAGCCAGACGACCCTATATATAGCCCACCTCTCGCCTTCCCTGCATAAGTCTTTCAGTTCATCGACTACATACGTCTACCAATTCATCGACTGCATACATCTACCAGTTCATCGACTGAATACAAATCATTCGGATTCGCCATCATACGTCCAACCATGCATTTGATATGCATATATATGCATCACGAGCCACGGTTGGGCTGTATGATGGCGATACTGATTGGTTTGTTCTAGATCCGACATAAAAGGTTTGATACAACTTCGTTTTTGTGACATAAGAGCTATCTCTCCTCCTACCTATTTTAGTTACACAACTACCTATTTGTGCCAAATTTTCACTTTTGCTATTGCTCTTACATCATAAGCATCCATGTTAACGCGTGTCCGGGGTGTGCCCCCCTCATGGACGACGCTGACGCCGGCACCTGGAGGGGGGAAACGGACACGTGGGGTCTACACGGAGGGGATCTTGCTGTGGGTCTGGCCCGGATGTTGCTCCAAAGTGTTCCTATGGGATGACCTAACACAACCGGGTGGGAAGGTCCACTGGTCAAAGCCCGTCCGTGCAAAGTCAAAGGGGTAGATCCCGTGGTCAAACGCTACAGGGTTAGGCGGGACGGGGGCACTGGGGGGTAGCAATGCCATCGGAGCGTCGCACCGGGCCCTCATACATGCGGGGTGGTGTGGTGGCATGTCCGAAGAGGCGGGACGCGTCTCCGGGGCGTGCCCCCCCTCACGGACAGCGATGACACGGTAGTAGACGTTCTGCGGTAACGATGCGGCGTCAATATTACTAAATACTCGGAGCGCGATAAAATCATGATTTTTTTGCACGACGTGGGCACATGTGCTATAGGAACGATGGTATTTTTTCATAATTTTTGGTGATGGAGAACTATCCGAAAAATTCCCTCTACGCGGATTGCCCTTCGCGCGTCTACGGCTGTGGCCGCCGGCCTCCGGGGGCTAGCATGCCGCCAAATCTTGCGCCGGCGGCCTCTCACAAGTCTGGAAGTGTTGTGACGGTTGCAAACGCCCGGCACGCGTGTCCGGGGTGTGCCCCCCTCACGGACGGCGCTGCCGCCGGCACCTGGAGGGGGGAAACGGACGCATGGGGTCTACACGGAGGGGATCTTGCTGTGGGTCTGGCCCGGATGTTGCTCCAAAGTGTTCCTATGGGCTGACCTAACACAACCGGGTGGGGAGGTCCACTGGTCAAAGCCCGTCCGTGCAAAGTCAAAGGGGTAGATCCCGTGGTCAAACGCTACAGGGTTAGGCGGGGTGGGGGCACTGGGGGGTAGCAATGCCACCGGAGCGTCGCACCGGGCCCTCATACATGTGGGGTGGTGTGGTGGCATGTCCGAAGAGGCGGGACGCGTCTCCGGGGCGTGGCCCCCCCCCACGGACGGGCGATGACACGGTAGTAGACGTTCTGCGGTAACGATGCGGCGTCAATATTACTAAATACTCGGAGCGCGATAAAATCATGATTTTTTTGCACGACGTGGGCACATGTGCTATAGGAACGATGGTATTTTTTCATAATTTTTGGTGATGGAGAAGTATCCGAAAAATTCCCTCTACGCGGATTGCCATTCGCGCGTCTACGGCTGTGGCCGGCGGCCTCCGGGGGCTAGCATGCCGCCAAATATTGCGCCGGCGGCCTCTCACAAGTCTGGAAGTGTTGTGGCGGTTGCAAACGCCCGGCACGCGTGTCCGGGGTGTGCCCCCCTCACGGACGGCGCTGCCGCCGGCACCTGGAGGGGGGAAACGGACGCGTGGGGTCTACACGGAGGGGATCTTGCTGTGGGTCTGGCCCGGATGTTGCTCCAAAGTGTTCCTATGGGCTGACCTAACACAACCGGGTGGGGAGGTCCACTGGTCAAAGCCCGTCCGTGCAAAGTCAAAGGGGTAGATTCCGTGGTCAAACGCTACAGGGTTAGGCGGGACGGGGGCACTAGGGGTAGCAATGCCACCGGAGCGTCGCACCGGGCCCTCATACATGGGGGTGTTGTGGTGGCATGTCCGAAGAGGCGGGACGCGTCTCCGGGGCGTGGCCGCCCCTCACGGACGGCGATGACACGGTAGTAGACGTTCTGCGGTAACGATGCGGCGTCAATATTACTAAATACTCGGAGCGCGATAAAATCATGATTTTTTTTGCACGACGTGGGCACATGTGCTATAGGAACGATGGTATTTTTCCGTAATTTTTGGTGATGGAGAAGTATCCGAAAAATTCCATCTACGCGGATTGCCCTTCGCGCGTCTACGGCTGTGGCCGGCGGCCTCCGGGGGCTAGCATGCCGCCAAATCTTGCGCCGGCGGCCTCTCACAAGTCTGGAAGTGTTGTGGCGGTTGCAAACGCCCGACACGCGTGTCCGGGGTGTGCCCCCCTCACGGACGGCGCCGCCGCCGGCACCTGGAGGGGGGAAACGGACGCGTGGGGTCTACACGGAGGGGATCTTGCTGTGGGTCTGGCCCGGATGTTGCTCCAAAGTGTTCCTATGGGCTGACCTAACACAACCGGGTGGGGAGGTCCACTGGTCAAAGCCCGTCCGTGCAAAGTCAAAGGGGTAGATCCCGTGGTCAAACGCTACAGGGTTAGGCGGGACGGGGGCACTGGGGGTAGCAATGCCACCGGAGCGTCGCACCGGGCCCTCATACATGCGGGGTGGTGTGGTGGCATGTCCGAAGAGGCGGGACGCGTCTCCGGGGCGTCCCCCCCCCTCACGGACGGCGATGACACGGTAGTAGACGTTCTGCGGTAACGATGCGGCGTCAATATTACTAAATACTCGGAGCGCGATAAAATCATGATTTTTTTGCACGACGTGGGCACATGTGCTATAGGAACGATGGTATTTTTTCATAATTTTTGGTGATGGAGAAGTATCCGAAAAATTCCCTCTACGCGGATTGCCCTTCGCGCGTCTACGGCTGTGGCCGGCGGCCTCCGGGGGCTAGCATGCCGCCAAATCTTGCGCCGGCGGCCTCTCACAAGTCTGGAAGTGTGTGGCGGTTGCAAACGCCCGGCACGCGTGTCCGGGGTGTGCCCCCCTCACGGACGGCGCTGCCGCCGGCACCTGGAGGGGGGAAACGGACGCGTGGGGTCTACACGGAGGGGATCTTGCTGTGGGTCTGGCCCGGATGTTGCTCCAAAGTGTTCCTATGGGCTGACCTAACACAACCGGGTGGGGAGGTCCACTGGTCAAAGCCCGTCCGTGCAAAGTCAAAAGGGGTAGATCCCGTGGTCAAACGCTACAGGGTTAGGCGGGACGGGGGCACTGGGGGGTAGCAATGCCACCGGAGCGTCGCACCGGGCCCTCATACATGCGGGGTGGTGTGGTGGCATGTCCGAAGAGGCGGCACGCATCTCCGGGGTGTGGCCCCCCTCACGGACGGCGATGACACGGTAGTAGACGTTCTGCGGTAACGATGCGGCGTGAATATTATTAAATACTCGGAGCGCGATAAAATCATGAGTTTTTTTTTGCACGACGTGGGCACATGTGCTATAGGAACGATGGTAATTTTTCACAATTTTTGGTGATGCAGAAGTTTCCGAAAAATTCCCTCTACGCGGATTGCTCTTCGCGCGTCTACGACTGTGGCCGGCGGCCTCCGGGGGCTAGCATGCCGCCAAATCTTGCGCCGGCGGCCTCTCAAGTCTGGAAGTGTTGTCGCGGTTGCAAACGCCCGGCACGCGTGTCCGGGGTGTGCCCCCCTCACGGACGGCGCTGCTGCCGACACCTGGAGGGGGGAAACAGACGCGTGGGGTCTACACGGAGGGGATCTTGCTGTGGGTCTGGCCCGGATGTTGCTCCAAAGTGTTCCTATGGGCTGACCTAACACAACCGGGTGGGGAGGTCAAATGGTCAAAGCCCGTCCGTGCAAAGTCAAAGGGGTAGATCCCGTGGTCAAACGCTACAGGGTTAGGCGGGACGGGGGCACTGGGGGTAGCAATGCCACCGGAGCGTCGCACCGGGCCCTCATACATGCGGGGTGGTGTGGTGGCATGTCCAAAGAGGCGGGACGCGTCTCCGGGGCGTGGCCCCCCCTCACGGACGGCGATGACACGGTAGTAGACGTTCTGCGGTAACGATGCGGCGTCAATATTACTAAATACTCGGAGCGCGATAAAATCGTGATTTTTTTTGCACGACGTGGGAACATGTGCTATAGGAACGATGGTATTTTTTCATCATTTTTGGTGATGGAGAAGTATCCGAAAAATTCCCTCTACGCGGATTGCCCTTCGCGCGTCTACGGCTGTGGCCGGCGGCCTCCGGGGGCTAGCATGCCGCCAAATCTTGCGCCGGCGGCCTCTCACAAGTCTGGAAGTGTTGTGGCGGTTGCAAACGCCCGGCACGCATGTCCGGGGTGTGCCTCCCTCACGGATGGCGCTGCCGCCAGCACCTGGAGGGGGGAAACGGACGCGTGGGGTCTACACGGAGGGGATCTTGCTGTGGGTCTGGCCTGGATGTTGCTCCAAAGTGTTCCTATGGGCTGACCTAACAAAACCGGGTGGGGAGGTCCACTGGTCAAAGCCCGTCCGTGCAAAGTCAAAGGGGTAGATCCCGTGGTCAAACGCTACAGGGTTAGGTGGGACGGGGCACTGGGGGGTAGCAATGCCACTGGAGCGTCGCACCGGGCCCTCATACATGCGGGGTGGTGTGGTGGCATGTCCGAAGAGGCGGGACGCATCTCCGGGGCGTCCCCCCCCCTCACTGACGGCGATGACACGGTAGTAGACGTTCTGCGGTAACGATGCGGCGTCAATATTACTAAATACTCGGAGCGCGATAAAATCATGATTTTTTTTGCACGACGTGGGCACATGTGCTATAGGAACGATGGTATTTTTTCATAATTTTTGGTGATGGAGAACTATCCGAAAAATTCCCTCTACGCGGATTGCCCTTCGCGCGTCTACGGCTGTGGCCGGCGGCCTCCGGGGGCTAGCATGCCGCCAAATCTTGCGCCGGCGGCCTCTCACAAGTCTGGAAGTGTTGTGACGGTTGCAAACGCCCGGCACGCGTGTCCGGGGTGTGCCCCCCTCACGGACGGCGCTGCCGCCGGCACCTGGAGGGGGGAAACGGACGCATGGGGTCTACACGGAGGGGATCTTGCTGTGGGTCTGGCCCGGATGTTGCTCCAAAGTGTTCCTATGGGCTGACCTAACACAACCGGGTGGGGAGGTCCACTGGTCAAAGCCCGTCCGTGCAAAGTCAAAGGGGTAGATCCCGTGGTCAAACGCTACAGGGTTAGGCGGGGCGGGGGCACTGGGGGGTAGCAATGCCATCGGAGCGTCGCACCGGGCCCTCATACATGCGGGATGGTGTGGTGGCATGTCCGAGGAGGCGGGACGCGTCTCCGGGGCGTGGCCCCCCCTCACGGACGGCGATGGCATCGTTACCGCAGAACGTCTAATACCGAGCACTGAAAAGTTCACAGCAACTATCCATTTTCTTCATGTAAGTGTAATGTATACCGGAGCTTATAACGTATGGATTACTGAACTATTTAAACAGGTCAAATTGCTTTTCCCTCGGCGAGGTGGGACTATTTTTTAAAAAAAAGCAGTTGCCATCTATGCCTACGGCATAGCCGTCGACATAGGCCTCCCATCTATGCCGTCGGCATAGAAACGCACATGTCCACGGATCGATGACGTGGCAAAGTGGCGGGCCTGTGCCGATGGCCAGGCCGTCGGCATAGGGCCGGCCTTATGCCCTTGCGGTTCGCCCCCGCACCACCCATTCGCCATCCTCCCCGACCCACACCCGCGCCGCCGCCCACCCGCGCCGCCGCCCACCACCTCCGCCGCCCGCCCCGAGCCTGCCGCCGCCCGCGCCTCCCCGCCCCGACCCCGCGCCGCCCCGCCCCACTCCGGCCGCCCCGCCCCGACCCCGCGGCTCCCTGCCCTGACCTCGCGTCGGCCGCCCCGCCCCGACACTGCGCCGGCCGCCTCGCCCCTACCCCGCCCCAACTCCGGCCGGCCCTCTCGAAGGTGATTTTTTTGAAGTTTTTAGTGTTTTTTAGTAATTTTGTAGCTAGTTAGATAGGTATTTAGATAGGTATTTAGATAGTTAGATACATAGTTAGATAGATAGTTAGATAGGTAGATAGTTAGATAGATAGTGAGATAGGTAGTAAAAAATTTTGGTTAGATGAGATGCTATATGTTGCATACCTTGAAAAAAAATTGGTGACGATGATGAATATGTGATGGCGATGATGAATATGTGATGACGATGATGAATATGTGATGACGATGATGAATATAGGTAGTAAAAAAATTAGGTTAGACGAATAGGTAATAATGATGATGATGAATATGTGATGACGATGATGAATATATTGTTAATGTTGTTAGTTTTTTTGCCTACATGACGCAAAAATAAATGAATGCATGTTTAAATGTTTTAAATATGTCATGCCTTTCAACACAAAGCATGTCATGCCTTTCAACACAGTCATATATCCAGTGCATATGTCTTTTCAACATCCAGGGAACAGGTGGATCTACCGTTGGCGGTGGTCTTCGCAGCACTCCGGAGACACGGAGCCCGACCACTCCGATCCACGGAGGCGGAGGCGAAGGAGGAGGCGGTCTTGGCGGTAGCGCTGCCGCTAGCAGTGACGACCTAGGCTTCGGCAGTCTTGGCGGTGACGACCTCCGTGGTGCTCGACGTCCTGGCGCTTAAGCCTTTGGGTCACATTGTGGCGGTCTTGGTGGTGATGATACTTATATGCTTGTGATGTTTCTTATTGTTGTTTGTGAGATTCTTATGCTTGGTGGTGATGATACTTATATGCTTCTTATGATGCTTGTGATGTTTCTTATTGTTGTTTGCGATGCTTCTTATGATGTGTGATGATGAATTTGTTGTGTGATGCTGCTGGGCCAGCTGTTATGTGATGCATATATTTGTTGTGTGCTGTATATATTCAAATGAATTGAGCTGAAACAAAACAGAAAAAAGAAAAAAAAACAGACAGAAACTATGCCGACGGCTAGGCCGTCGGCATAGAGCTGCCGTGAGTTCCCAGTGGCTGCCACGTGGCAGGTCTATGCCGACGGTCGTCGGCATAGTTTCAAACTAAGCCGACTGCTAAGCCGTCGGCATAGGCCTGCTCCAGGAGCTCCCAGTGGCTGCCACGTGGCAGGTCTATGCCGACGGTCTAGCCGTCGACATAGTTTCAACCTAAGCCGACAGCTAGGCCGTCGGCATAGACCCGCCCCAGGGGTGACGCCTGCTCGCCACGTGGCACGTCTATGCCGACGGCCTAGCCGTCGACATAGTTTCAAACTAAGCCGACAGCTAGGCCGTCGGCATAGACGTGCCACGTGGCGAGCAGGCGTTGGTCAGCACTTGACGGTGGCCGCCGTTAGGCGATAACGTTGCCGACGGCCCCGGCCGTCGGCATAGATGTACGGACACCGTCGGGATAGGGCCTATGCCGACGGCCTTTCTATGCCGACGGCACTCCTGGCTACGCCGACGGATATGTTGCCGACGGCCCTATGCCGACGGGGGCCGTCGGCATAGGCCTGTCCCGACGGCCTAGGGTGCGATCCCGGTAGTGCTGGCTCGCTGGACCTTTTATTTTTATTTTTTCTTTTGTTTTTCTTTTCTGTGTTCTTTTTATGTTTTGTTTCTAAATTCAAACCCATTTAGAATTTGGATTTTATTCCAAAAGAAGAATTGCTCTAAAATCTATTTGGAATTTTCCTACATTGTTTTAACTTTTTGTTTGGGCCTTTTGGGCAAATATTTTTTGCACTTTATTTTCTATCTTGTTTTAAATACTCTCTGTGAATAACTTTTTTCTTTTTCAAAATGATTTTTCTTCTGTATTTCTTTGTTTTGGTTTTATCTTGATTCGCTTTCATTTCATTTTGAAATTATTTGTGTTTAACCCCTTTAGGTTTTTACTTAACTTTCTGTTCTCAGTTGTTTTAGGTTTTAACCAAAGTCCACTAGGTTTCCACTAATATTGTGGGGGCATATACCCCTCCTAGGTTGATCAAATCAAGGCAAACAAAGTCATTCATCAAGCATTTCCTAGGCAATGTAGTTAACTAGAGAGCAAGCAGGGGTTTTGTTGGGAACATTTTAATTCCCTGTGAAAATTTTAATGTACCAGATTTGGGAAAAATCTGGGATGTGACAGTGATGTTGGGCATGTGGTACAGGTCTAGGACTGGCAACTTGTTTGGATGAGATTTCTTCACGTGTGTATATCTTGGTTATACGAATCACAATACTATTACTCATCTTGAAGATAAGTAATTTCTGGAACAAATGAAGAAGAAAAAAGGTGTAATTTTATGAGGATGTCCAGCTCATATTATTTTCTTTTGTTCACGTTCCAAACTGTGCAAAAAATCAACATATTTATCCTGAATAATGTCTTCACTTATGGAAGTACGCAGAATATGGGTGCAAGTGCCAAAGTTGGTTCTCTTCTTTTTATTCACTTATTTCAGCAAGCCCAACTACGGAACGCTTTCCAGGAGGTGGTACTCTCCGTGCCAATGAGAACCACTCCAAGCTGAAAGCGTTTCCTGGCATTTTGCTTTGCAGACAGACTTGGGAGCAGTATCCGTTAGATGCAAACATCCGAAATGTTGTTTGGTAGGCCCTATATTGTGCCATGGCAGCCTGATACCAGGAGGCACAAAATTCTTTCAGTGCCCCTGTTTCACTGACATTACCGCTAGAGCCCTGTTACAGTTCCTGCAATCCACCCTGTACGTATGTCTAAGGGAAAACAAGAGAAAACGAAGGGCAGAATGGTCGACAAACAAGGCAACAACACATTCTTGGGCCGGGGGCGGGCGTTGCTGGTTTTGGGACGAAGTGGAGCAGCAAAACTAGCTTGGACATGAGAAAAATCAGCCACAAGAGAAGCAGCCCATCGCTAGCGCCGCGTAGCGGGCCGGCCCACCAACCGAGTCAACAAAGCAAACGCGAAAAAGAAAACAATTCCTAATGAAAAAATATGGGATCCGCTAGGAATCGAACCCACCACCACAACCTTCGTGGCTTGATGCTTTAACCACTACACAAAGCTAGTTCTTCTGTACACTCTTAGAAAACGTTGTCCTAGTTAACATTTTTTTAGTAAAACCAATGTAAATTGTTTTAAGAAAAAGAAAAGCTAAATTTGAAAACAAGACAATCGATATTTAGAGAAGTCAATCGATTTTTCTAAAAAGTTCATTGATTTAGAAACAACAATTTTGAAAAAAGTTCATAAATTTTGAAAAAAAATGAAAAAGAGTTCATCAAATTGAAAAAAAGTTCATCGATTTTGAAAAAGAGTTCATTGGTTTTGAAAAAGAGTTCATCCGTTTTGAAAAGAGTTCATCGATTTTGAAAAGAGTTCATCGCTTTTGAAAAAGAGTTCATGGATTTTGAAAAGAGTTCATTAGTTTTGAAAAAGATTTCATCGACTTTGAAAAGTGTTCATCAATTTTGAAAAGAGTTCACCGATTTTGAAAAAAAGTTCATCGATTTTATTTTTTTGTCAATTTTCAAAAAAGGTTCATTGGTTTTGAAAAAGAGTTCATCGGTTTTGAAAATAGTTCATCGCTTTTGAGAAAGTGTTCATGGATTTCGAAAAGAGTTCATCTGTTTTGAAAAAGATTTCATCGATTTTGAAAAGTGTTCATCTATTTTGGAAAGAGTTCACTGATTTTGAAAAAAAATCATTGATTTGGAAAAAAAATTGATTTTGAAAAAAGTTCATTGATTTTGAAAAGAGTTCCGTGATTTTAAAAACAGTTCACGAATTTGAAAAGGTTCATCAGATTTTGATAAAAAAAACTTCACGCATTTAACAAAGAAAATGAAAAAGGAAAAAAATGTACAAAATCGTTCCAACATAGGAGAAAAGGGAACAGGAAAAAGGAAAGAAGGAAAAAGTAAAAAAGAAGAAGAAAAGTAGAAAGAAGATGTATTAGAACACATATGGACTCGTTGGGCGGTTGGTTACAGTAGCTTGCTTAGAGTGACGTCGTTCTGGGTTCGATTACCACCCGCGCACATATCTTTTTGCGGGATAAACTGAGAAAAACAACGAAGATGGGCCCAAGTCAGTGCGGGGGGTATGCGCCCGTTAACGAAAACAACTAAAACGGGCGCAGCGCGTTTAGGATTTGCCCCCATCCCCGACAACAGAATTGTGAATTAGAGCATCTCCACTCGTTCGGCCCTTAGGCGCACCCGGCGATTGTGGTTTTGCCCTTCGGCCGACGCATTTTTGGCCCTGGTGGCGATCTAGTTTCCAGTCACGCCTCTAAATTAGTTTCTAAGACGCGAATAAATTCAAACATGACATTTCCCGCTACCCAAAAAGAAGCCACAAGTTCGGCGTTCAATTCCACAAAGTTCGGCGATCACCATGCCACAGTTCGATGATTGATTATACTCGAAAGTTCGGCGTTCAAAAGGAAGGACGCGTAGGCAATGCATCAAACGGCAGCGTGCTCCTCCGGTGTCGGACTGCCGGGAGTCGGCGTGCTCGGGCTGGTCGTCGTCGGCGCGGCTTCTGTGCTGGGCGTCGTGGAGGCATCATCACTCGGGCTTCGCGGCGTCGTTGGTGTCATCGTGGGAGTTGGCGCATACCGTTTAGATGAGTGCACAATGGTTCGTCATGGCCTTCGAGCCACGCTTCATGTGGATGGTGGCGAAGTAGGGGTCGACCAACTTATGCTCGTCGAACTCCGACTTGATGCGCTCCCAGTACGTGTCGGCGCTCTGGTTTGTACCGGTGATCGGGTCGAGGCAGACAGTCTTCCATTCTTCGGCGAGGCACTTGTCTTCTTTGGACGTCCACTTGACGCGTGGCTCGCTGGTCCTGCCCCCCTGCTTCTTCTTTTCCCTTTCCTCGCCGGCGCAGGCGCCGGCTCCTCCTCCTCCTCCTCCTCGCCGTAGTCGAGGTCGTTGTCCATGTAGCCGGTGAGGTCCATTGTATCCTCTTGAGCCTGGAACCCGGGGGAGGAAGCGGCGGCGGTCGAGCCGCTCGTGATGATCGCGTCCATGTCAGCTTTCGTCGCGTCGGTGTTGCCGAAGTGCGATGACGAGGCTTGCGAGAAGTGCAGGGCGCCATGGCACAGAGGCGCCGTCAGGGAGGCGACGTAAGTCGGTGGTGAGTAGGTGTACGGGAGGTACTGGACGTCGGCGAACGCGGGCGAGGGCGTGCGCTGGTCGGGATTCAGACCGGAGTGTGAGGCGCGCTAGCCATGCGGAAAGGTGATGTTGGGGTTGAATCCACCGTGTGCGTCGCCGTCGGCGTAACCAGGTGAGGGTGGGCACCCCCAGGGCTGCGGCGACAACAAGAAGCTGGCCAGCGACCCGACGCTCTGCTGGCTCCAGGAAGCTTGCGGGCCGTGGCCGCCGGGTGGATTCATCACCCCCGCATGAGACGCCGCTTCCGCTCGCTCCGCCGCCGCCCTGTCCCGGGCCCTCTTGGTTGAGCCTTTTCCGCCGGTCGGTGGTGACAGCCTCCCGGCGCCGAACCTCCGCCTTCTAGTCGGTGTTCGACATGCCCGGTGGTTTTGCAAGCGGCGCCCTCGGCTTCCTATGCTTCGGCTGGGCGGCATCGGCAAAGGCAGCGTCTGGAGGAGCCGTATACTTGTTCGGTGGCATGGCGGGATGGCGGCCGGATAGTGGGGAGAGGGAGGAGAATGGCGGGAGAAGAGAGCAGAAGGGGGGAATGGAGGGGAAAGCGGAGGATGGGCGGAAAAAAGTGTCGTCTCTCGCCGACAGAGCGGACCCACATGCCTTTTTGCTTCAGCCGGCGATCGGCGCCCCCAGGCGGCCTCCGGGGGCTTGGGTTCGGCTCTGGTTTGCCGGCTATTATTTTAGCCCAAACCGGCGATAAACAAGGTCCTGGGGGCGCGACTGGGCCAATTTTCCGGCGCTGGCGCTAAAAAATGGACTGGGGGAACTGTTGGCGACGCGGCTAGAGATGCTCTTATAGTGGATGTTCCAAAGACAATAGTAACACAGATAACGGACTACAATTATAGTGGATGTTCCAAAAGCTTTTTTAGGGTACCCTCTAGTGAATAAGGACCGTCCATCCGCAAAATCAAACGGCCATGACCGACCTGTACTGCTTCAATCAGGCCAACAACATGGCAAGCAGTATTAGTAGCACCGGTCGTTCTCGACCAACCAGTATACATGTTCCGAGGTCAGCTTCTACGATTCACCCCGCACTGACCCACCCCGCCCGTTGTTCTCATCTACGGACTCTGGTAAAGTTCCGGTGGCCACCGCTGTGCCTCCTCTTTCTTCTCCAGCGTGTCGTTGGTGGAGTGGGCTGTGGTCGAGTTCCGGGCGGTGGTAAACGGGTCTGATACCGACTGGGTCCAGAAGAGGCTTGCTCGGCTAGGGTTCCTCTTCCTTTCCTTCTTGATATATATCGAGACGGCACCGCCGCCTCCTCCAATCCAATCCCCAAACCAGCGCAAGCAACCAACAAACCTCGAAACCCAAGATCTGAGAAGATCAAGGCCATGGCGGGCAAGGACGAAACTGGGAAGTGGATGCTGAGGCCTTGCAGCGCCGCCAAGTCCACGGAGGCCGGCGACCATGGTTCGGCCAAGTGTATCTTGAGGCCTTGCAGCGCCGCCAGGCCCACGAAGACCGGCGGCCATGGTACTCAGGGTGGACATGGTCCGGGCCGGTCCGGTCCCTGACCGAGCCGGCGGTCCGGACCAGACCGGACCGACCAACCCGGCGGTCTTGTTTTTAGGGACCGGACCGGCGGCGGTGAAGCCCGGGCCGGACCCAGCGGACCGGCCAACAACCATCGGCGGCGACGTCCATAGGTGCAACGGCGAGGTAGGCGACGTGCGCTGTACTGCGGCGAGGTGGACGACGTGCAGTGGAAGTGCGCTGGGAGGCGCGGCTGTTGTTTGATTGACTTTCGATATAGCCATGAACCTGCACACGATATATTCCTTATCAGTTTTTCTGTTGCATGCAAGTAATGTAGGTCGTGCATGAGCCCATGATTTTCTCTGTGCCGGCCTTGCCATAATTAGTGGATCACATCTGACGTGAAGAAAGTTGTCAAATGACGCCATGATTTTTGGATCATACCCATTTTCTCTCATACTTTCTATTTTCTGTTCGACTCAATAAAAGGAACGGCGGCGTGGGATCAATGACGCGAGATTATAGGAAGTCGTTGGTATTAAATTTAGCGCTTTCCAAAACAATATTGCACTTGCCTAATTTGTTGGACGCAAAAGTCACGGCCGATCATTTCTCCCACGATCCAAAAATCACGGCAGACGTTTCTCCCACGATTCGATTGGTGGATTGTGTGCGTGCGTGCTGTGCTGAAGCGGTTCCCGTCGCACTTGGTCTCTACCGCGACAAGTGCTGCCATGGCCGAAATTAATGCAACCGTACAACGGTTGGGGTCGATGGCATGGTCGAGAACTCCAGAGCGGCTGCGGTTCACACACGACAGCGACGGTGAGCGGCGGCAAGATGCTAGGACGACACGGGGAGATGAGAATGGAAGGAGAGGGCAATCTTGGAGACACGGTGGTTCACCCGAGGGCTGCCGGTGGCCGCGAAGATGACGAACGGCGGCGGCTGTCGCTGTGTTTTCTCGGTCCGCTCGGTCGGACCGGTTAAAGACCGGACCGGACCGACATTTTTTCGGGCCGAATTACGTAGACCGGACCGTCCAGTTTCAGTAGCGAGCCAGGACCGAGCGGGCCGAAAAGCCCGCTCGGTACGTCCAGCCTGACATGGTACGGCGACGCGGTTCCCCTCCAAGAGGAAGGCAACCGCCGGATCCAGCTACAAGGAGGGCGGCGATTCTTTCGATTCAGACAAGGGGGAGGCTAAGATGGACAAGATGCTTGGGGAGGTGAATCTGCCATCCGTCGTCGCCAATCAGCCGGCCGCAGCACCGCCAGGTCTGACCAAGGGCAAAGTCCGGTTGTCGAAAGCCGAGATCAGGAGCATAGTTGCCCTTAAGCCGGAGAAACTGCCCAGCACCGATTACCTGGACGATCTGGCAGAGTATTTTCCTCCGGAGTGGATCGAGGAAAGGAAGCGCGCCCACGCTGACAATGCAGAGCTTTTCAAGAAGATGGACGACGATTTCGAAGAGTACTGGCAGCAGGTCATCACGTCTGTGCGGGACAAGGGCTACTTCGAGGTCGATGAAGACTTCATCGCCAACAGGAACAGAGCCAATGAGTTGGGTCTCGAACTACAGAGGCGGATTCTCTCGCCTATTCCCGCCAAGTATTGTGCAACCCCGGAGGACAGGATTAGGGATGCACACGGTTATATCCCATACGTTCCTGACCAAGATGATGCTCTTGTTGAAGATCTTGTGATTGATGGTCAAGTTGTGGTTCTCAAAGATTAGTCTTGAAGACAGAGTGCAGGGCGCCAAATTCAACTCAGAAGATGGCTCGTTTTTATTAATATATGGGTACTATTAGCATATAATTAATCTGTGTTATGATGGATCCTTCCACCCGTCCTTGTTATCTGTCTATGTTATTGGCCCATCTCCTGCTGTGTTATACAGTAGTAGTACTTGGCAATGAACCCAAAACAGTTTTATCGTACACAATCCTGTAATGTCCTTTGCTGCTGTGGGTGACTCCTATGCTAATTTCGTTGCACAACGAACATGGTTTGTGCTCCTATGTTGATTAGTATATTTCTAATATCTCTGTCCGGTAACAATTCGACCTAATATGAAATGTCGTGCACTGCACTTCTGCTGTAAAGTATATTGTTGATGTCTTCTTCTGCTCAACCATGATCACTCGCTCCTGGCCTGTTTCACCATGGCCTACTTCTCCTTCTCGATGTTTGGACGGTTGTCATGTTCTCTTATCTTCTATTGGAAAATGGTAGTTTTTGGAGGTGGATGACATTTACTCAATTTTTGGTGTATATGTTATCTTTCCTTGCGAACCAGAGCAGGGCGTCCACTGGCGATCTCACCATCCTGGGGGCAAAAGAATTCTGTGAGACCAGGTCTCACGCGAGACCCATCCTAATAGATGAACACATGACATTCACAAATCACAAAGCATCTACCCCACCCCATACTTGAAATTAGGAGGGGGAGGGGGGGAGATTAGATGCTTGGTGATTTGTGAATGTCATGTGTCATCCATCAGGGCGGGTCTCACCTGCTAACCGTGAGACCTGGTCTCATATAATTTTTTTCCATCCTGGGGTATACCGTATACCCCATCTCCAGGCTCTTATACGGTACAGCTTACCTTTGGTAGCATGATTCCAGCTTTGCTGTAGGACTGTTGGATTTGCTCGGTTCCTTCATTACCAGCCATGATTCAAGTAGACCTGTTTCACCATGGCCTACTTCTCGCTTCTCTTGTTAGTTCTTTTTTATCTCTGGCACCGCTGGCCAAAATACAATCTTTGCTAGACAAGTTTTTGGTTGGAGCGAAGTATTTGTGTTTTTTTCCCTGAAAGACACCTAGTAGTGGTTTTTTTTTTACCCCGGATCATTGATTGGTGTCAATGTTTGCAATTACACTCTTCATGAGCGGAACGCAGGGCCATCGCTGAGGGCATCTACCTCATCACTTTTTCACTGTGCCGAACTGCCAAAGCAATAGAAAAAATCGAGCCAGCCGTCTATCCTACGCTCGTAGTCCTGAGGGCCTCATGTTCCTTTCCCACTAAGGCAACCATCGAGCGCAGAGCCGACGGAGGAGCAGCGCAGGCAATGGTACGGAGTGCTCGTTGCTGATCTGTGCCTGCTCTAAGAATCCTTCCATCTGCAGAGGGTGGTTGGGGTTTCTGTAGGGGCGAGGAGAGGATCTGTGATGTGCGCATCACCGGGTCGCACTACTACGCCATCGACGGCTTCGCGGACTTGGCTGTCGGAGATTGCCAAGGCCACCTGTGGGGAAGGGAACCCGCCTCGTCTTCCAGTATGGCCTCAGCCAGGTGAGGTCCCATCCTTCCTCCTTCAAAAGTCATCTCATGCACCTTCTTGATTCCTCCAACATCACTTGCTAAGCCAATCAACGTAGTAGTATACTATAGAAGAAAAGTACTTTCTGTGGATCTAGAAATTTTTCACCAGTTTATGACACCAGGGATTCAGGCATTTACTTGGACTAGACCTCTGAATTTATCTCTGTAAGTACACTCCAATATAAAAGAAAAGGGTACACAAACATTTCCATGTACCAAAACAATAATATATAGTAGATAGTTTATCAAAAGGGCTGCTATACTGTGTAAAATACATACCATTCTGAGATCTGAGACCAACAGACCGTGTAAATCGTCATCAGTTATACTCATCCTTCGTCTAGGGAACTTGCATGTTCGGTATGTATGTCCCAAAGACGAAGGCTATTCTCCTATTACTTGGATGAAACAGATGCTCTAGAACACCCTAAGTCCCAGATCTCCAGCTCTATATCCCAACGAGATTTTCAGCGTCCAAATCCAGGGACATGTTTGAGCAGTGTTCAGTTTTTTGAAACACAGTGTTCTAGCAGTGTTTGGTGACGCTCCAAGATATGTCACGGGAGAATAAGTTTGGTCAGTGTAATGCTCAGCTCGAGGTATCCTCTTTTTTGTTAATGCATATGAATGCTAATCATGCAAAGTACAGTGTATTACTATTTCCTGAAGAGAAAAATTCATCTTGCTCTCGGGAACACTATGATCCATTTGAATTGGTTGCCGATGGGTTATCAATTCTTCGAAATAGACTATGGTCCATGCTGGCTGCTAGGCTGCTGATGGCATGGTGTTTGGATGTTTCTTTTAAGACTTTGTTTGAGAAATACAAATTAATTATTACGGAATATACTAATTCTTTTGAAGCTCCACAACATAAATTTGCGAAGTGTAGATAGAGGATGAAATCATAAAGCAATACAACATACTCGCTCCGTCCCATAATAGGACGGAGGGAGTAGAATAGTTTACCTATAGATTGAGGTGTCTTCTGACAGGTGTGGCTGAATACAACTCCTCTGAACTGAAGTATTTTTTTCCTGTGGTTGACTAGCGATTCAGAAAATGGTAAATGTATATCCATGGTTAATTGATGATGACCAGAAGGTCAAATGGATGTCACTGTGGTGATGCAGTTAGCATAATATGTGATGAGTGCATGGTGGCCTCCATGGAATGGCCTGAAGTCACAAACTAGAGTTGTACATGAGAAGGGCACCCCTGTACACGTTGGGATGTTGAGGTATGGCTTTTGTGTTCATTCAGAGTAGTCAATGGCGATGGTGTTTCAAACCGTAGCATTTTTTGCAGGGATTTACTAATGTCATTCTTTAACGAGAGCAATCATAAACCCGGGGAGATAATATTCTACAGGCATGTACTTCCAAATATAATGTTACCATTCGTCATTGGTGGCGCCTTGTTGAATCACTATTATTTTCTATGTAGGGACCGGGTGAGCAAAGGGCAGTTCACTTGAGTTGTGATCTATGAAATAGATACCATCAGGAAGGTGATGCCTGTTAAACATATCTGCAAGGAGGATTGCCACCGGAGGAGTGGTAGTTATACGGGATACTCTTGTATTCTTTATCTTGTTTTATCTCTTGTATTCTTCTCTCCCAAGATGTAATTTCTCCAACAAACCTGTACGCGTATTAGGGCTCGCACCCCTCTATTTAACACGCAACACGTCAGCCTGGATCGGCAAGACGTTTACCGCATTCGCACATGGTATTCAGAGCAATCTTCTTCCCAAAACCCTAGCTAACCCATCTCCACCAAAGTGCGCAGCATGTCTTTCTCCACCTCCTCCCAGCCAACCCTCAGCGGAGGAGTCACGGAGAAACTCTCCCGCACCAACTACATCCTGTGGCGAACCCAGATCACGCCGCAGCTGCGGGGCGCCGACGTCTACCACTAGGTCGACGGCACGTCGACCGAGCCGGCCAAAACCCACGCCACCAAAGATGCCGCTAGGAAAGAAACTACGGAGCCGAACCCTCTTCATCCGCTCTGGGTGAAGGAGGGTCAGCAAGTCCTTGGATATCTACTTCAACACTTGTCCAAGGAAGTGCTCGTCACGGTGATCGCGATCACCACGGCGCACGAACTCTGGGTGGCGCTGGCGAGCATGTTCTCGTCGCAGTCCTTCAGCCGCGTCAACAACATTCGCACGACGCTGATCAACGCGCAGAAGGGCAACCAATCGGTGTCCTCCTTCTTCGCCGCCATGAGAGGGCTCGCTGATGAACTCGCCGCGGCGGGGAAACCAATCCAAGACAACGAGCTCATATCCTACATCATCCACGGGCTGGAACAAGACTACCAGCCCCTCGTCTCCGCCCTGGACGCTCGTGTCACTCCGGTAACCCTTGATGAGCTCTTCGCTATGCTTAGCAATTTTGACCAGCGTATGGCGCAGTTTCACGGCTCCGGCGGCGGCTTCAAGTCCTCGGCCAACTCTGTCTCCAGAGGCCGCGGTGGCGGCTCTCGCTCTCGTCCCTCCTCTCGTGGCAAGAAGAGGTCCGGTGGCCGCGGCTCCTTCAACAACACTCGCGGCGGCGGACGCTCTGGCAGCTCCAAAGGGCGCCGTGGGGGTGGCTCCAACAGATCGCGTCCGGACTTGCCTCGCTGCCAAATTTGTGGCAAGCCCGGCCACACAGCGAGGGACTGTTGGTACCGCTACGAAGATGATGATGATGGTGATTCCTCGCAAGACGAAGAAAAAATTGCTGCTGCTGCCGATGGTTCCTACGGGGTCGACACAAATTGGTATGTCGATAGCGGAGCCACCAACCATATCACCAACGAGCTTGAGAAGGTCACCATGAAGGAGAAGTATCATGGAAAAGACCAAATCCACACGGCCAGTGGTGAAGGTATGGGCATATGTCACATTGGTCATTCAGTTTTTAATACCCCCAAATGAAAAATACATCTCAAAAGAATCTTGCATGTTCCTAGTGCGCACAAAAATCTTCTATCTGTTCACAGAATTGCTATTGACAATCATGTCTTTATCGAGTTTCACCCTTATTTCTTTTTGATTAACGATCAGGCAACGAAGAAAGTGCTCTATTGAGGTAGATGTGTTCGAGGGCTCTACCCGTTGATTCCGGAGTTTAGAGGGCTCTACACTTTCTTGAAATTTTAATGAGGGATCATCTTATTTACTACCGTCGTTCTAAGCAAATAAGATGTATAAACATGATAAACATCACATGCAATCAAATAGTGACATGATATGGCCAATATCATATTGCTCCTTTTGATCTCCATCTTCGGGGCTCCATGATCATCATCGTCACCAGCATGACACCATGATCTCCATCATCATGATCTCCATCATCGTGTCTTCATGAAGTTGTCTCGCCAACTATTACTTCTACTACTACTACAGCTAACGGTTAGCAATAAAGTAAAGTAATTACATGACGTTTATGTTGACACGCAGGTCATAAATAAATTAAGACAACTCCTATGGCTCCTGCCGGTTGTCATACTCATCGACATGCAAGTCGTGATTCCTATTACAAGAACATGATCATCTCATACATCACATATATCATTCATCACATCCTTTGGCCATATTACATCACATAGCATACCCTGCAAAAACAAGTTAGACGTCCTCTAATTGTTGTTTGCATGTTTTACGTGGCTACTATGGGTTTCTAGCAAGAACGTTTCTTACCTACGCAAAACCACAACGTGATATGCCAATTGCTATTTACCCTTCATAAGGACCCTTTTCATCGAATCCGATCCGACTAAAGTGGGAGAGACAGACACCCGCCAGCCACCTTATGCAACTAGTGCATGTCAGTCGGTGGAACCGGTCTCACGTAAGCGTACGTGTATGGTTGGTCCGGGCCGCTTCATCCCACAATGCCGCGAATCAAGATTGGACTAGTAACGGTAAGCATATTGAACAAAATCAACGCCCACAACTACTTTGTGTTCTACTCGTGCATACAATCTACGCAATAGACTTAGCTCTGATACCACTATTGGGGAACGTAGCAGAAATTCAAAATTTTCCTACGTGTCACCAAGATCTATCTATGGAGAGACCAGCAACGAGGGGAAGGAGAGTGCATCTACATACCCTTGTAGATCGCTAAGCGGAAGCGTTCAAGAGAACGGGGTTGATGGAGTCGTACTCGTCGTGATCCAAATCACCGATGATCCTAGTGCCGAACGGACGGCACCTCCGTGTTCAACACACGTACAGCCCGGTGACGTCTCCCATGCCTTGATCCAGCAAGGAGAGAGGGAGAGGTTGAGGAAGACTCCATCCAGCAGTAGCACAACGGCGTGGTGGTGGTGGAGGAGCGTGGTACTCTAGCAGGGCTTCGCCAAGCACCGCAAGAGACGAGGAGGAGAGGGGTAGGGCTGCGCCAGGGAGAGATCAAATCGTCTTCTGTTGGGCAGCCCCAAACTCAACTATTTATAGGAGGAGGGGAGGAGGGTGTGCCCCCTCTTGGGTTCCCATCCCTAGAGGGGCGGCAGCCCTAGATGGAGGGGGCGGCCAAGAGGGGGAGAGGGGGGCGCGCCCTAGGGTGGGCCTTAGGCCCATCTGCGCCTAGGGTTTCCCCTTTCTCCTCCTAGCTGCGCCTTGGGCTTTGTGGGAGGCGCACCAGCCCACTCAGGGGCTGGTCCCTTCCCACTTTTGGCCCATGCAAGCCTCCGGGGCTGGTGGCCCCACTTGGTGGACCCCCGGGACCCTCCCGGTGGTCCCGGTACGTTACCGATAAAACCCGAAACTTTTCCGGTGACCAAAACAGGACTTCCCATATATAAATCTTTTCCTCCGGACCATTCCGAAACTACTCGTGACGTCCGGGATCTCATCCGGAACTCCGAACAACATTCGGTAACCACATACAAACTTCCTTTATAACCCTAGCGTCATCGAACCTTAAGTGTGTAGACCCTACGGGTCCGGGAGACATGCAGACATGACCGAGATGACTCTCCGGTCAATAACCAACAGCGGGATCTGGATACCCATGTTGGCTCCCATATGCTCCATGATGATCTCATCGGATGAACCACGATGTCAAGGACTTAATCAATCCCGTATGCAATTCCTTTTGTCCATCAGTACGATACTTGCCCGAGATTCGATCGTCGGTATCCCGATACCTTGTTCAATCTCGTTACCGGCAAGTCTCTTTACTCGTTCCGTAACACATCATCCCGTGATCAACTTCCTTGATCACATTGTGCACATTATGATGATGTCCTACCGAGTGGGCCCAGAGATACCTCTCCATCACACGGAGTGACAAATCCCAGTCTCGATTCGTGCCAACCCAACAGACACTTTCGGAGATACCCGTAGTGCACCTTTATAGTCACCCAGTTACGTTGTGACGTTTGGCACACCCAAAGTACTCCTACGGTATCCGGGAGTTGCACAATCTCATGGTCTAAGGAAATGATACTTGACATTAGAAAAGCTTTAGCATACGAACTACATGATCTTGTGCTAGGCTTAGGATTGGGTCTCGTCCATCACATCATTCTCCTAATGATGTGATCCCATTATCAACGACATCCAATGTCCATGGTTAGGAAACATAACCATCTATTGATCAACGAGCTAGTCAACTAGAGGCTTACTAGGGACATGGTGCTGTCTATGTACCCACACATGTATCTGAGTTTCCTATCAATACAATTCTAGCATGGATAATAAACGATTATCATGAACAGGGAAATATAATAATAATCAATTTATTATTGCCTCTAGGGCATATTTCCAACAGTCTCCCACTTGCACTAGAGTCAATAATTCAGTTCACGTCGATATGTGATTAACACTCAAGGTCACATCCCCATGTGACTAACACCCAAAGAGTTTACTACAGTCAATAATCTAGTTCACATTTCCATGTGATTAACACTCGATGAGTTCTGGGTTTGATCATGTTATGCTTGTGAGAGATGTTATAGTCAACGGGTCTGAATCTTTCAGATCCGTGTGTGCTTTACAAATCTCTATGTCATCTCCTAGATGCAGCTACCACGTTCTATTTGGAGCTATTCCAAATAACTGTTCTACTATACGAATCCAGTTTACTACTCAGAATAATCTGGATTAGTGTCAAAGTTTGCATCGGCATAACCCTTTACGACGAACTCTTTTACCACCTCCATAATCGAGAAAATTCCTTAGTCCACTAGTTACTAAGGATAACTTTGACCGCTGTCCTGTGATCCATTCTTGGATCACTCTTGTACCCCTTGACTGACTCATGGCAAGGCACACTTCAGGTGCGGCACACATCATAGCATACTGTAGAGAGCCTATGACAAAAGCATAGGGGACGACCTTCGTCCTTCCTCTTTCTTCTGCCGTGGTCGAGCTTTAAGTCTTAACTTCATACCTTACAACTCAGGCAAGAACTCCTTCTTTGACTGATCCATCTTGAATACCTTCAAGATCATGTCAAGGTATGTGCTCATTTGAAAGTACCATTAAGCGTTTTGATCTATCCTTATAGATCTTGATGCTCAATGTTCAAGTAGCTTAATCCAGGCTTTCCATTGAAAAACACTTTCCAAATAACCCTATATGCTTTCCAGAAATTCTACGTCATTTCTGATCAACAATATGTCAACAACATATATCATCAGAAATTCTATAGTGCTCCAACTCACTTCTTTGGAAATACAAGTTTCTCATAAACTCTGTATACACCCAAAATCTTTGCTCATCTCATCAAAGCATACATTCCAACTCCGAGATGCTTACTCCAGTCCTCAGAAGGATTGCTGGAGCTTTGCATACTTATTAGCATCTTTCAGGATTGACAAAACCTTCCGGTTGTATCACATACAATCTTTCCTCAAGAAAATCGTCGAGGAAACAATGTTTTGACATCCTATCTGCAAGATTTCATAAATAATGTAGTAATCGCTAATATAATTCAACCAGACTCTTAGCATCGCTACGAGTGAGAAAGTCTCACCGTAGTCAACTCCTTGAAATTGTCGGGAAACTTCTTAACGACAAGTCGAGCTTTCTTAATGGTGACATTTACCATCATTGTCCGTCTTCCTTTTAAAATCCATCTGTACTCAACAGCCTCACGACCATCGAGCTGTTCTGCCAAAGTCTACACTTTGTTTTCATACATGGATCCTCTCTCGGATTTTATGGCCTCGAGCCATTTATCGGAATCCGGGCCCACCATCGCCTCTCCATAGCTCGTAGGTTCATTGTTGTCTAGCAACATGACTTCCAAGGCAGAATTACGTACCACTCTGAAGTAGTACGCATCCTTGTCATCCCACGAGGTTTGGTAGTGACTTGATCTGAAGTTTCATGATCACTATCATAAGCTTCCACTTCAATTGGTGTAGGTGCCACAGGAACAACTCCCTGTGCCCTGCCACACACTAGTTGAAGAGACGGTTCAATAACCTCATCAAGTCTCCACCATCCTCCCACTCAATTCTTTCGAGAGAAACTTTTCCTCGAGAAAGGACCCAATTCTAGAAACAATCCCTTATTGCTTTTGGATCTGAAACAGGAGGTATACCCAACTGTCTTGGGTGTCCTATGAAGATGCTTTTATCCGCTTTGGGTTCGAGCTTATCAGCCTAAAACTTTTTCACATAAGCGTCGCAGCCCCAAACTTTTAAGAAATGACAGTTTAGGTTTCTTTAAACCATAGTTCATACGATGTCATCTCATCGGAATTAGGTGGTGCCCTATTTAAAGTGAATGTGGTTGTCTCTAATGCCTAACCCATAAACTATTGTGGTAATTCGATAAGAGACATCATGGTATGTATCATATCTAATAGGGTGCAGTTATGATGTTCGGACACACCATCACACTATGGTGTTCCAGGCTGTATCAGTTGTGAAACAATTTTCACAATGTCTTAATTCTGTGCCAAACTCGTAATTCAGACATTCATCTCTATGATCATATCATAGATATTTTATCCTCTTGTCACGATGATCTTTCAACTTCACCCTGAAATTACTTGAACCTTTCAATAATTCAGACTCGTGATTCATCAAGTAAATATACTCAACATCTACTCAAATCATCTGTGAAGTAAGAACATAACGATATCCACTACATGCCTCAGCACTCATTGGACTGCACACATCAAAATGTATTACTTCCAACAAGTTGCTTTCTAGTTCCATTTTACTGAAAACGAGGCTTTCAGTCATCTTGCCCATGTGGTATGATTTGCATGTCTCAAGTGATTCAAAATCAAGTGAGTCCAAACGGTCCATTTGCATGGAGTTTCTTCATGCATATATACCAATAGGCATGGTTCGCATGTCTCAAGTGATTCAAAATCAAGTGAGTCCAAAGATCCATCAACATGGAGCTTCTTCATGCGTTTTATACCAATATGACTCAAATTACAGTGCCACAAGTATGTGGTAATATCATTATTATCTTATACTTTTGGCATGAACATGTGTATCACTACGATCGAGATTCAATAAACCATTCATTTTAGGTGCAAGACCATTGAAGGTATTATACAAATAAACAGAGTAACCATTATCCTCCTTAAATGAATAACCGTATTGCGATAGACATAATCCAATCATGTCTATGCTCAACGCAAACACCAATCTCGATGGTAGAGGGAGCGTGCGATGCTTGATCACATCAAGCTTGGAAAAACTTCCAACACATATCGCCAGCTCACCTTTAGCTAGTCTCCGTTTACTCCGCAGCCTTTTATTTCGAGTTTACTAAGACTTAGCAACCGAACTGGTATCTAATACCATGGTGCTACTAGGAGTACTAGTAAAGTACACATTAACATAATGTATATCCAATATACTTCTATCGACTTTGCCAGCCTTCTCATCTACCAAGTATCTAGGGTAATTCTGCTCCAGTGGCTGTTCCTCTTATTACAGAAGCACTTAGTCTTAGGTTTGGGTTCAACCTTGGGTTTCTTCACTAGAGCAGCAGCTGAATTGCCGTTTCATGAAGTATCCCTTCTTGCCCTTGCCCTTCTTGAAACTAGTGGTTTCACCAACCATCAACAATTGATGCTCCTTCTTGATTTCTACTTTTGTGGTGTCAAACATCGCGAATAACTCAAGGATCATCATATATGTCCCTAATATATTATAGTTCATCACGAAGCTCTAGCAGCTTGGTGGTAATGACTTCGGAGAACTATCACTATTTCATCTAGAAGATCAACTCCACTTGATTCAAGCGATTGTTGTACTCAGACAATCTGAGCACAAGCTCAACAATTGAGCTTTTCTCCCTTAGTTTGCAGGCTAAGAAAATTGTCGGAGGTCTTATACCTCTTGACGTGGGCACGAGCCTGAAATCCCAATTTCAGCCCTCAAAACATCTCATATGTTTCGCGACATTTCAAAAACATCTTTGGTGCCTCAATTCTAAACCATTTAACAGAACTATCACGTAGTTATCAAAACGTGTATGTCAGATGTTCGCAACATCCACAGACGACGTTCGAGGTTCAGCACACTGAGCGGTGCATTAAGGACATAAGCCTTCTATGAAGCAATGAGGACAATCCTCAGTTTACGGACCTAGTCCGCATAATTGCTACTTTCAACTTTCAACTAATTTTTTTCTAGGAACATATCTAAACAGTAGAACTAAAGCGCGAGCTACGACATAATTTGCAAAATCCTTTTGACTATGTTCAGGATAATTAAGTTCATCTTATGAACTCCCACTCAGATAGACATCCCTCTAGTCATCTAAGTGATTACATGATCCGAGTCAACTAGGCCGTGTCCGATCATCACGTGAGACGGACTAGTCAACATCGGTGAACATCTTCATGTTGATCGTATCTTCTATATGACTCATGCTCGACCTTTCGGTCTACTGTGTTCCGAGGCCATGTCTGTACATGCTAGGCTCGTCAAGTTAACCCTAAGTGTTTTGCATGTGTTCCGAGGCCATGTCTGTACATGCTAGGCTCGTCAACACCCGTTGTATTTGAACGTTAGCACCTAACACCCGATCATCACGTGGTGCTTCGAAACACGAACTGTCGCAACGGTGCACAGTTAGGGGAGAACACTTCTTGAAATTGTTGTAAGGGATCATCTTATTTACTACCGTCGTTCTAAGCAAATAAGATGTATAAACATGATAAACATCACATGCAATCAAATAGTGACATGATATGGCCATCATCACTTTGCTCCTTTTGATCTCCATCTTCGGGGCTCCATGATCATCATCGTCACCGGCATGACACCATGATCTCCATCATCATGATCTCCATCATCGTGTCTCCATGAAGTTGTCACGTCATCTATTACTTCTACTACTACAGGTAACGGTTAGCAATAAAGTAAAGTAATTACATGACGTTTATGTTGACACGCAGGTCATAAATAAATTAAGACAACTTCTATGGTTCCTGCCGGTTGTCATACTCATCGACATGCAAGTCGTGATTCCTATTACAAGAACATGATCAATATCATACATCACATATATCATTCATCACATCCTTTGGCCATATCACATCACATAGCATACCCTGCAAAAACAAGTTAGACGTCCTCTAATTGTTGTTTGCATGTTTTACGTGGCTGCTATGGGTTTCTAGCAAGAACGTTTCTTACCTACGCAAAACCACAACGGTGATATGCCAATTGCTATTTACCCTTCATAAGGACCCTTTTCATCGAATCCGATCCGACTAAAGTGGGAGAGACAGACACCCGCCAGCCACCTTATGCAACTAGTGCATGTCGTCGGTGGAACCGGTCTCACGTAAGAGTACGTGTAAGGTTGGTCCGGGCCGCTTCATCCCACGATGCCGCCGAATCAAGATAAGACTAGTAACGGCAAGCATATTGAACAAAATCAACGCCCACAACTACTTTGTGTTCTACTCGTGCATAGAATCTATGCAATAGACCTAGCTCATGATGCCACTGTTGGGGAACGTAGCAGAAATTCAAAATTTTCCTACGTGTCACCAAGATCTATTCTATGGAGAGACTAGCAACGAGGGGAAGGAGAGTGCATCTACATACCCTTGTAGATTGCTAAGCGGAAGCGTTCAAGTGAACGGGGTTGATGGAGTCATACTCGTCGTGATTCAAATCACCGATGACCAAGTGCCGAACGCACGGCACCTCCGCGTTCAACACACGTACAGCCCGGTGACGTCTCCCAAGCCTTGATCCAGCAAGGAGAGAGGGAGAGGTTGAGGAAGACTACATCCAGCAGCAGCACAACGGCGTGGTGGTGATGGAGGAGCGTGGCAATCCTGCAGGGCTTCGCCAAGCACCACAGAAGAGGAGGGAGAGAGAGATGCAGGGTTGCACCAACAAGAGATCGAATCACGTCTGTTTTGGGGCAGCCCTAGGCCTCTATTTATATGGGGAAGGGGAGGGGCTGCGCCCCCTCTAGGGTTCCCACCCCTAGGGGGGGCGAAAGCCCTAGATGGGGACAAGGGTGGCGGCCAAGAGGGGAGAGGGGAGGGAGGCGCCACTAGATGGGCCCTAAGGCCCATCCCCTTTAGGGTTTGCCCCCTTCCCACCTCTTAGGCGCCATGGGCCCTTGTGGGAGGCGCACCAGCCCACTAAGGGGCTGGTCCCTCACCACTCTTAGCCCACGCAAGCCTCCGGGGTTGGTGGCCCCACTTGGTGGACCCCCGGGACCCTCCCGGTGGTCCCGGTACGTTACCGATAAACCCCGAAACTCTTCCGGTGACCAAAACAGGACTTCCCATATATAAATCTTTACCTCCGGACCATTCCGGAACTCCTCGTGACGTCCGGGATCTCATCCGGGACTCCGAACAACATTCGGTCACCACATACAAACTTCCTTTATAACCCTGGCGTCATCGAACCTTAAGTGTGTAGACCCTACGGGTTCGGGAGACATGCAGACATGACCGAGACGTTCTCCGGTCAATAACCAACAGCGGGATCTGGATACCCATGTTGGCTCCCACACGTTCCACGATGATCTCATCGGATGAACCATGATGTCAAGGACTTTAATCAATCCCGTATACAATTCCCTTTGTCTATCGGTACGATACTTGCCCGAGATTCGATCGTCGGTATCCCGATACCTTGTTCAATCTCGTTACCGGCAAGTCTCTTTACTCGTTCCGTAACACATCATCCTGTGATCAACTCCTTGATCACATTGTGCACATTATGATGATGTCCTACCGAGTGGGCCCAGAGATACCTCTCCGTCACACGGAGTGACAAATCCCAGTCTCGATTCGTGCCAACCCAACAGACACTTTCGGAGATACCCGTAGTATACCTTTATAGCCACCCAGTTACGTTGTGACGTTTGGCACACCCAAAGCACTCCTACGGTATCCGGGAGTTGCACAATCTCATGGTCTAAGGAAATGATACTTGACATTAGAAAAGCTTTAGCATATGAACTACATGATCTTGTGCTAGGCTTAGGATTGGGTCTTGTCCATCACATCATTCTCCTAATGATGTGATCCCGTTATCAACGACATCCAATGTCCATGGTCAGGAAACCGTGACCATCTATTGATCAACGAGCTAGTCAACTAGAGGCTTACTAGGGACATGGTGTTGTCTATGTATCCACACATGTATCTGAGTTTCCTATCAATACAATTATAGCATGGATAATAAACGATTATCATGAACAAGGAAATATAATAATAACTAATTTATTATTGCCTCTAGGGCATATTTCCAACAGCGCCCCCTCTAGGGTTCCCACCCATAGAGGGGCGGCAGCCCTAGATGGAGGGGGCGGCCAAGAGGGGGAGAGGGGGGCGCGCCCTAGGGTGGGCCTTAGGCCCATCTGCGCCTAGGGTTTCCCCTTTCTCCTCCTAGCTGTGCCTTGGGCTTTGTGGGAGGCGCACCAGCCCACTCAGGGGCTGGTCCCTTCCCACTTTTGGCCCATGCAAGCCTCCAGGGCTGGTGGCCCCACTTGGTGGACCCCCGGGACCCTCCCGGTGGTCCCGGTACGTTACCGATAAAACCCGAAACTTTCCCGGTGACCAAAACAGGACTTCCCATATATAAATCTTTTCCTCCGGACCATTCCGGAACTCCTCGTGACGTCCGGTATCTCATCCGGGACTCCGAACAACATTCGGTAACCACATACAAACTTCCTTTATAACCCTAGCGTTCTCGAACCTTAAGTGTGTAGACCCTGCGGGTTCGGGAGACATGCAGACATGACCGAGATGACTCTCTAGTCAATAACCAACAGCGGGATCTGGATACCCATGTTGGCTCCCATATGCTCCACGATGATCTCATCGGATGAACCACGATGTCAAGGACTTAATCAATCCCGTATGCAATTCCCTTTGTCCATCGGTACGATACTTGCCCGAGATTCGATCGTCGGTATCCCGATACCTTGTTCAATCTCGTTACCGGCAAGTCTCTTTACTCGTTCCATAACACATCATCCCGTGATCAACTTCCTTGATCACATTGTGCACATTATGATGATGTCCTACCGAGTGGGCCCAGAGATACCTCTCCGTCACACGGAGTGACAAATCCCAGTCTCGATTCGTGCCAACCCAACAGACACTTTCGGAGATACCTGTAGTGCACCTTTATAGTCACCCAGTTACGTTGTGACGTTTGGCACACCCAAAGTACTCCTACGGTATCCGGGAGTTGCACAATTTCATGGTCTAAGGAAATGATACTTGACATTAGAAAAGCTTTAGCATACGAACTACATGATCTTGTGCTAGGCTTAGGATTGGGTCTCGTCCATCACATCATTCTCCTAATGATGTAATCCTGTTATCAACGACATCCAATGTCCATTGTTAGGAAACATAACCATCTATTGATCAACGAGCTAGTCAACTAGAGGCTTACTAGGGACATGGTGTTGTCTATGTACCCACACATGTATCTGAGTTTCCTATCAATACAATTCTAGCATGGCTAATAAACGATTATCATGAACAAGGAAATATAATAATAATCAATTTATTATTGCCTCTAGGGCATATTTCCAACATGTTGGCTCCCACATGCTCCTCGATGATCTCATCGGATGAACCACGATGTCGAGGATTCAAGCAACCCCGTATACAATTCCCTTCGTTAATCGGTATGTTACTTGCCTGAGATTCGATCGTCGGTATCCCAATACCTCGTTCAATCTCGTTACCGGCAAGTCACTTTACTCGTACCGTAATGCATGATCCCGTGACCAGACACTTGGTCACTTTGAGCTCATAATGATGATGCATTACCGAGTGGGCCCAGTGATACCTCTCCGTCATACGGAGTGACAAATCCCAGTCTTGATCCATGTCAACCCAACAGACACTTTCGGAGATACCCGTAGTATACCTTTATGGTCACCCAGTTACGTTGTGACGTTTGGTACACCCAAAGCACTCCTACGGTATCCGGGAGTTACACGATCTCATGGTCTAAGGAAAGGATACTTGACATTGGAAAACTCTAGCAAACGAACTATACGATCTTGTGCTATGTTTAGGATTTCTCCTAATGATGTGATCTCGTTATCAATGGCATCCAATGTCCATAGTCAGGAAACCATGACTATCTGTTGATCAACGAGCTAGTCAACTAGAGGCTTACTAGGGACATGTTGGTGTCTATTATCCACACATGTATTACGATTTCCGGATAACACAATTATAGCATGAATAAAAGACAATTATCATGAACAAGGAAATATAATAATAATCCTTTTATTATTGCCTCTAGGGCATATTTCCAACAGTCTCCCACTTGCACTAGAGTCAATAATCTAGTTACATTGTGATGAATCGAACACCCATGGAATTCTGGTGTTGATCATGTTTTGCTCTAGGGAGAGGTTTAGTCAACGGATCTGCTACATTCAGGTCCGTATGTACTTTACAAATATCTATGTCTCCATCTTGAACATTTTCACGAATGGAGTTGAAGCGACGCTTGATGTGCCTTGTCTTCTTGTGAAACCTGGGCTCCTTGGCAAGTGCAATAGCTCCAGTGTTGTCACAGAAGAGCTTGATTGGCCCCGACGCATTGGGTATGACTCCTAGGTCAGTGATGAACTCCTTCACCCAAATTGCTTCATGCGCTGCCTCCGAGGCTGCCATGTACTCCGCTTCACATGTAGATCCCGCCACGACGCTCTGCTTGCAACTGCACCAGCTTACTGCCCCACCATTCAAAATATACACGTATCCGGTTTGTGACTTAGAGTCATCCAGATCTGTGTCGAAGCTAGCGTCGACGTAACCTTTTACGACGAGCTCTTCGTCACCTCCATAAACGAGAAACATTTCCTTAGTCCTTTTCAGGTACTTCAGGATATTCTTGACCGCTGTCCAGTGTTCCTTGCCGGGATTACTTTGGTACCTTCCTACCAAACTTACGGCAAGGTTTACATCAGGTCTAGTACACAGCATGACATACATAATAGAACCTATGGCTGAGGCATAGGGGATGACACTCATCTCTTCTATATCTTTTGCCGTGGTCGGACATTGAGCTGAGCTCAATTTCACACCTTGTAACACAGGTAAGAACCCCTTCTTAGACTGATCCATATTGAACTTCTTCAATATCTTATCAAGGTATGTGCTTTGTGAAAGACCTATGAGGCGTCTCGATCTATCTCTATAGATCTTGATGCCTAATACGTAAGCAGCTTCTCCAAGGTTCTTCATTGAAAAACTTTTATTCAAGTAGGCCTTAATGCTGTCCAAGAGTTCTATATCATTTCCCATCAAAATTATGTCATCTACATATAATATGAGAAATGCTACAGAGCTCCCACGCAGAGGACCAGTCTGATCCAGGCGCGAGATCCTCTGCGCTGGGGGTCTCTGTAGTACCTCCTGCCACTACTCCACGTCGCACATGGCTACAACAAGGTTTAATTAAACCCGTTGATTATAAACATATCACAAAGCATGGGATGATCTGTTCAACAGGTGAACCAGGAGAACCCAGCACTCTTGAAGAGGCTCTTGGTGATGCACATTGGAGAAAGGCAATGCATGATGAGATTGTGGCACTAAGGAAAAATAAAACGTGGCACTTGGTTCCTCCAAGACAAGGTAAAAATCTTATTGACTGTAAGTGGGTCTTTAGGATAAAAAGAAAAGCTGATGGAACTATTGACCGTTACAAAGCTAGACTCGTTGCAAAGGGCTTTAAACAAAGATATGGTATTGACTATGAGGACACGTTTAGTCCAGTTGTTAAAGCAGCTACCATACGTCTTGTCTTGTCCATTGATGTATCTAGGGGATGGAGTCTACGACAGCTAGACGTTCAGAACGCGTTCCTCCATGGTGTTCTGGAAGAAGAGGTTTACATGAAACAACCTCCTGGGTTTGTAAATGCACAGGCACCACTTCATGTGTGCAAACTTGACAAGGCGTTGTATGGACTGAAACAGGCTCCAAGAGCATGGTATTCTCGCCTCAGTAAAAAGATGCAAGCACTTGGTTTTATTCCTTCAAAATCTGACACTTCGTTATTTATTTATAACAAGTCAAGAATATCCATATTTGTTCTCATTTATGTTGATGATATAATTGTGACAAGCTCATCTGATGAGGCAATAACAGCACTGTTGAAGGATTTAAGTGCAGAATTTGCTCTCAAAGATCTAGGGGATCTACACTGCTTTCTTGGTATTGAGGTTAAGCAGCACAAGGATGGTCTTCATCTCTCCCAAGAAAAGTATGCAGCTGACTTAGTAAAAAAGGCTGGTCTGCAAAGTTGTAAGCCTGCACCCACTCCTTTATCCAGCACAGAAAAATTATCTCTTGCTGAAGGAGAACTTCTAGACGCAGAGAATAGTACAAAGTACAGAAGCCTGGTAGGTGCTCTTCAGTACTTGACATTGACACGACCAGATATCTCATTTGCTGTTAACAAAGTATGTCAATTCCTTCATGCACCTACCACAGTTCACTTGACTGCTGCAAAACGCATAGTGAGATATGTGAAAAATACATTGAGCATTGGTCTGAACTTTAGCAAGTCATCCTCCACACTTATCAGTGCTTTCTCTGACTCAGACTGGGCAGGGTGCTTAGATGACAGACGCTCAACTAGCGGTTTTGCAGTGTTCTTTGGACCTAATTTGATATCTTGGAGTGCAAGGAAACAAGCCACAGTCTCTGGATCTAGCACAGAAGCAGAGTATAAAGCATTGGCCAATGCAACCGCAGAGATCATATGGGTGCAGTCAATTTTGAAGGAACTAGGTATGAAAAACACTAAAGCTCCATGTCTATGGTATGATAATCTAGGTGCTACCTATTTATCAGTAAATCCAGTTTTTCATGCTAGAACTAAACATATTGAGATAGAATTTCATTTTGTCCGTGAGAGAGTTGCAAATAAACTCTTAGACATTCGGTTTATTCACTCCCAAGACCAAGTTGCAGATGGTTTCACCAAAGCTCTTCCCACAAAAAGTTTTGAAGTCTTCAAGTATAATCTCAACTTGATGAAGTTGTGATTAAGGGAGGATGTTAAACATATATGCGTTATATGGTTAGCGTGTACAGCAAGGAGGATCGCCACCGGAGGAGGGGTAGTTATACGGGATACTCTTGTATTCTTTATCTTGTTTTATCTCTTGTATTCTTCTCTCTCAAGATGTAATCTCTCCAACAAACTTGTACGCGTATTAGGGCTCGCACCCCTCTATTTAACACGCAACACGTCAGCCTGGATCGGCAAGACGTTTACCGCATTCGCACAATGCCTTCAATTCATCATGTTCTTTGCTTGCCTAAATCGGCTCTCATCCTCATTTGTGGTATTCACAGTGCTTGTTTTTTATGATCCAAGGGTTGTGCATCTTTGCAAGAGTTGCAGGAGGATTATCAGCCCCCTGACATGTAAAAAATATTGCATTCAAAGCTTGGTGTTCTTCGTTATTATTGTTCCTAATTTAAAGGGGATTGATATGTCTACGTAGGAAGTTTTAGTGGGATCACCTTCAAATGACCTGTCATGTGAAATAAATTGGATATTAGTAAATGTTACTAAGAATTAGACATTGTGTTGTTTTTCATAAATTTTCTGAACTGCCTTGGAGGAAGCAGGTAGGAAATACTGATGAAAGCTCAGTCATTGACACTTTGGCATGAGCCGAGGGCTCAGACTGTCTCGCCGCTGCTGGAACTCATCTTACATTCAATGCTCTTGAGCAGCGGCTGATCGATTTAGTGTTCTGATAGTAATAAGAGTTGTCCGTATTTCTTCTTTCCTGTACCATAAATACAAGGGAGAAGTATATTTTTTGTCCCTAAACTCTTTCGAAAGTATAGAAATAGTCTCCGAATTTCAAAACCAGCAAAACTTAATCCCTCAACTTTTCAAACCGGATTAGTTTAGTCCCTCATACCGCTTCGAGTGGTTTCAATCTGATGTGGATATGGTTTTGACCAAAAACTTGAAACGTTATCTAGGTTTGACCGCCACGTCACACTCCATGTCATTTTTTTCAAAACACAGTGCATGTCACCAAGGGTCCCCAGTACTCTCAGGCGCGGCCAGTTCGGATGAGAAGCTGGACAGCGTCGTCCATGACGGTCATGCGGCGGAGATGAAGCGCTCGAGCGGCCAAAGGAGCTCGGCGACCCAGGGCATGGCGTTGGCAGAAGAGTGACTTGGCCTCCTTGTTGCACGGGCCATCGAGCTGCAGCCTGCGCCCGGCGAGACACCGCTGACCTTCTGGACAGGAGGCCTGAGCAGGAGGAGGAGCTCGAGGCGGAGCTCGGACAAGCCCTCCGCGGTCACCTCCACTGACGGTGTTGGCCATGCATCCGATCGTTTGTAGCGGCGTGTAAGGTGCAGTCCAGGGAGCAGCACATCACGCACGTGTGTATTCTGGGCAAGATTGGATCAGCATGTTCGTTGTGCTTCGCTTGCATCTTCGGCGGGCTGAATCAATACATACATTCACATATATTCCAGTAGCTAGTCTGCACTTCGTGTTATGTGGAAGCATCGACTGGCCGCCACACGCATGCAAAGCGGGCCAAGCACCTTAATCTCGCGCGCATGTCGACCCAGCTCGCGCTCCTTCCTGGAGCACGCCTGCAGGCGCCGCCGTATTTGCTCGTTGCACACACTGCCGGGCGCCGTCGACACGCACTGCCGCTCGCTGAGCATTATACCGAGCACCTTTCGTGCACATGTCCGAGTCAAAAACCACACCATGTCAGCAGAAAATCACCCTAAGCGAGACGAGGGATTAAACTTATCCGGTTTTGAAAGTTGAGGGACTAAACTTATCCGGTTTTGGAAGTTGGAGGACTAAGTTTTGCTGATTTTGAAGTCGAGGGACCATTGCTATACTTTCAAAAAAGTTGAAAGACGAAAAATATACTTATCCCTAAATACAAACATATGTGCTACACTACTTTCCTGGACTGCAACGACAAGGCACTGGTTACTATGGCGCTTGTCTAGATCATCCACGGCACATCAGATGCAGGACGCAAGAGTCCAAGACTTGCAGGTTTGCCCTAAGCTCATGCCCAGTTGCCCACCATATGTTTGTTGAAATGCTCCAGTGATAGCTACAACAAAGATTTAGGACTATGCATTTTTTCCTTTTTTTGTTTTTTTCTCTTCCTTTTCTTTTGGGCGTGCTTGTGCTGCTTCCGTCCCAGCATCTATCGTTGGTTGTATCGGTGTTGTTGCTTTGTAATACAAAGCGGGGGAACCCTTTTTCGGTAATAGATGTTGTCAAAGCAGATATCAAGAAAGCCACAACATCTGATGGCCATGGCTAGATCATGTCTTGGGGCCGGAGTCGGATCCGCGAGGAGAGAGGAGGTGCTTGTGTCGCTGCAGCATTACGCAGAGCATCACGGCTTCCAAGGTCACACTCTGATGGCGCCTGCCCTGCCACACCATCCACACATGCTGGTATGTCATCTTCCTTTCCCTACACCGCCACGTACGGATAGCTGAGCTGCTCTCTCCCTTCCAAAGGCACAACACTTCCTCTTTTTAAAATCAGATGAATGTAGATATTAGATATTTACTAAAAAGGGATACTATATATTTTGGATTGAAAAATTAATTATCGGACCAACTTCTTGGTACTTGCAAGTTACAGGTCAATGTGGAGGAGGTAACTGACCTGAAACATCCTATTTCCTTAAGGTACAAATGGCTCCCTCCCGTGGATGACAAGGATGATGATCATTGTCGGCACGGCCAACGACCTTGCCTTTCTCCACGACGCCAACCTGCCGGTGATCTACAAGGCCTCCAACATCTTGCTCGACTCGGTAAGTCACACATAACTTCAGACTTTCTGCTAAGAAAAGAGGCAGTTTTCAAATGTCTCATTTTGGAACTGTAGTGATGGTTACTGAGAAATGGGGTCGAACAATACTAAACACCTCTCATGCTGAAACTACCACAAAATTATGTGACAAATAAAAAATAATTTGATCTTGAATCTTAATTTTAAATCTTTACCTTTTGACCAGTTGAACCATCCAAGATGTCATGTTTCTGAACTTAGCTAGCCCAGTGCGTTAAAGTGTAGCCCTGACTTGACTCGAACTCTGAATATTCTTGGATGAGTGCCAAAGCCGAGAAATCTTATATTGTCCTAGCCGCACCATCAACTTATCAAGATACATTTTGCCGTCGTGGTCACATAATGTACTTTGTCTACCTATATTTGAGAATGAATCCAGCTTTTGTACAAGAGTGCTTTGAAGTATTTACTCTAGCAGCTATCTATCTGTAAGCCATGAACAAGGATCTAACTTATTTACATCTTTCTTTCCTCCGTGGTGCAAGCTGCAGGGTCAGTCTGAGGTCGACTCGACGGACAGGGTAGCAGGAGGAGCGGATGTGAAAAAGCGGTGGTCGTCAAGGTCGACTTCATCTGCTAAGTGTGCATCTACTTTTCGACAGTGCTAAACATTGTTTTGAAGCACCTCCCTTCTTTGTAATCATTCATTTAGGCTGCAAGACTGCTGCTTCTCTGTTCATATAAGCTTATCCATATACATGATGCTCCTGTCTTTGCTCACCTGATGTATTTGTAAGAATGTGCACTGCCAGCAATGTATTTTAACTGCTGTAACTTATTTTTGTAAGATGGTACTGTCACTTCTATTGGATTCCTCCGCTTTCTAGAGTTCAGTAAGTTATATAAGTTCAACAATAGTTGCAGCATCTTGTTGATCGCAGTAGAACCTCAGCAAATCAAACGACGCGCCGCCGCAGAAACATATAAATAAGACGAACCCTAAGCCGTTGCTTTGTACGCTACGGACACACAATTGGTATCGGCCCCGTTTTGGAGCTCTACTTATTTTTAGGGGACTTTTTTTGTTTTTGACTTTTTTTAGACAAACTCGTGAAAGCTTTATTCAACCGTCACAATGTTTACAGGGACGAACAAAAACTCGCCGGGGTGGCCTAACCAAACATGGCGTTCGTTCCCCAATGTTAATGCATGCTTCGCAAGGTTGTGAGCTTCCAAATTCGATGGCCGAAATTCATGACTAAAAATGCAAGTAAAAGATCTAGCTCGCTCCGTTATTTCATGTACCACCACTCCATAAGACGCCGTGGTTCCTCCTTTGATTGCATCAACAACAGCCTTGCAATATGAAGCGACAAAAACTTTTTTGTTCTTGATAAGAACAAGTTTCCAAGCTAGGCTACCAATCCAGAGTCTACCTGCACACTGGGCTGGGCCTCCGCCAGCCGTTTCGTCAACTTTTTCGTTTTAAAAAAGTGATTTTTGTTTTGAACTCTATTCAGCATTTAAGTCTCCACTTTCTATTGTTTCGGTAGAAGGCACACAGCCTGTTCGACCTTGAGCCTTGCCGATTTACTTCTTCTCAGTGCATACTCTTTTCTTTTCTTCTCACATTACGGTTTTTGAAACAGGCTCCTTCAGTTTTCAAGGCCGGTTTTCTAAGTTCTTAATTCTGTTTTTGGTAGGTTTTCTATTTCTCATTTTTGGTTTATTTTTTATTTTTAATTATTTCTCTTATTTTTATTTTTCCTTCTTCAAACTCAATAAATTTCAAATTTTTATTTTTTTTGCAAAATACGCAAAGAGCCTGATTTTTTTAATGCACGAATTTTTTCACGTTCAGTACATCTCTTTTAAATTAATGAAAATAATTTGAAATTCATGAATAATTTTCAAATTAAAAAATTTCCAAAATTTACCGGTGATGTTTTCTCGAGTATGTGACCTTCTTTATAAAATTTGTGAACTTATCTCAAGTTGATGAATATTTTCCAAATTAGTAACTTTTTCCCCAAATTTGTGAACCTTTTCGAAGTTCGTGGACTCTTTTTGACCTTGTGAATGTCTTTCAAATCCATGAACATATTGAATTTTATGAAAATTTTCAAATCCTTTAACAATTCTTGAATCCGTGAAATTCATGATTTGTTTTTCGAATTCACAGTCTTCTTTTGAGGTTTTTCAGTTAATGATTATTTCAAGTGTGTGAATTTTTTGAGATTTGGGATTTTGTCAAATCCACGAATGTTTTCCATTCATGAACATTTTCCATATGGGCGAACTTTTTTTAATTCTTCACTTTTTTATAATTCATGACTATTTTTTGAATTCTTCAATATTTTGTCAAATTAGCAAGCATTTAAAAAAATTAACGAATAAGTTTTCATATGTGATTTTTTTTATTCTTACAATTTTTAAATTCCTGGATTTTTAAATCACTGTTTTTCACAGTCATGATAAATTTTCTGGTTGCTTGATTTTTTTAATCTAGAAAAGAAGATTCTGTCTTTTTACAATCGCAAACTGTAATAGCTAAAAGCCCGAAAAAAAATGAGTGTGTGGTGATCCGTCTGCGATAGCGTCAACAATTAGAGTCCGAAACCAGCTGGCATCGTGCGAGCTGGGCCTCAGCCCGTTCGTAGACAGACTTTTGACGCCTGAAGCGCCAATCAGGAGCTCTCATTCTTTGTTGATGAAGTCGAATTCAGTTGTACTTCAACACTCATAAATTTATAGAATTCATTTAGGTTAATCACGCACTCATAAATAGGAGTACAGTAGTTTCTAAACTCCACGAACTCTGTTTCCAGCTTCTGTTTTATGACCACGCACCACCACTCACGGGGATTTCTTTTTCAGAGGACCCATGGCCTTTTTCTAGTCAACATACAGGAAAGCCAACAAATTTAGAAAAGTTTGAATTAATTAAAAAAACTGGAAAATTTAAAATAAAAAGAATATTTGAAGAAAAACTTGCCCTTTATCTGGCTGCAAAATCTTTTAATTTCGCTGACGTTAGATGACATATTACTACTACGTTTTTTCTTAAATTGGTCTAGGAAGCGCAAGAAAGGGCAGGTGAGACGGCTGCTTTCATTTATCACTCGTAATATGGATTGTTATTTGTAAGTGGAGAAAATCACATCCACATTATTGTCAGTTTTTGATTCCACCTGATTATAAGCGAGCACTATTCTTCCATCTCCCATGGCAGAGCGTAGTGGTTAGAACAGAATGTAGTACTGAGGGGAGTGGCGTAATCGGTATGCCGATTATTCTTCCTCTAGAGGGGCGTTTGGTTGGGCTTTTACTTGGTTTTTTCACTTTGGCTTATAAGCCAAAAAAGAAACACCTATTTAGATGTTTTTTTGGCTTATAAGGTGCTTTATGTGTTTTTTGGCTTATAAGCCAAAGTGAAAAAAGCCCAATGTAGTTAAGAATTATAGACCTAAGCCCAACCATCAGCTCCGCTCATGGACTCTCTCTTGGCTGCTCCAAGAAGAAGATGGTAACGAACAAGCCGGACATAAAAGGGTGCGTGCGTGCGTGCGTGTGTGTGTGTGAAGACGGAAGAACCTGCGAGACTTGTTTCTTGCAGGCACACAACCCGTATCCAAAGCCAAGAGTCTAGAGTAGGTCGGGCCTACCCCTGAGCCTGTCCCTCTTCCCTTCATATTATTTTGTGAAGTGCAACTAAAATATAAAGTAGCTGCAACGAAAATATTTCATTTAAAGGGAATTTACACACTTTATTATACATCAATCAACGAGTGCCTATAGTGTTAGACTAGTTTGACTTAAGTCTAAATACTTGGCAAATTTCTGTAAGCAGCGGCTACCAATACTAAAACCCATGAGCATACAATAGCTCATTCTAAAATAATCCATCAACAGGTCATTTAGATGCAAAAAGGTGTGACAAGTCCCGGGAGTCCTGACCCCCGCTTATCCCATGTGTTGAGTCCCGCTGAGATTCGTGCTCTAGTTTGTCGTATGGCAGACAATTTGCAGGGAAGCATGCTTATCCAGATTATTTAAAACAGCTGCGTCGGTCGCAACACTAGGCATGCAGGTCACTGTGAGCCTATCGAAAGAGACAAGTGAGAGGCAGGTCACTGTACAAAGTCAGATGGATGGAGAGAGAAGAAAAGACATGAGAGAGAGAAGATGTTTTGTGTCTTCCATGGGAACATGTGTCAGAGAGAGGAGTAATGAGAGGAGAGAAAGGCCGTAAGGAAATAAGAGAAGTGAGGAGAGAACAGTTTTACTAAAAGAGAGAAAGTTGTTTGTGTTAGATTTTTATTAGGTTCATTTTCTTTCGGTTTTCTCCTTAGACTAGCCATAGTGGGAGTAACTTCAGCAGTAACATCGAGTCTAACTCAGCAAATTTGCTTATATGGCAATGAGTTAATGAGAGAGGTAGTAGTAGTAGTAATAACTTAGCTAGTTACTGTAACATCACATGTCCCAATGCAATATGAGTCTATAACCTAATAAATGAAGCTTTGCATGTTACCACACTTATGTTACTACCCACTATGAAGGTAGTAACATAGTCTAGGAATACGAGTATGTTACTAATGTATGTTACTCTCCATTGTGGCTAGTCTTAGTGGTACTGTGCACTTTTGACGTATCAATGTTGTGCCCATGGGAGTTATTAATAAGCAGAGTCATGGTCAACTTTGTTGTCTACTTTATTCACTGGAGTCACGGGAATGCGTAGTGGCTAGAACGTGGCCGAGTCAGAGGAATCTCGAATGAACAGTGCCCTATAGGGCCGCTCAGATTACTGTCTGTGTCCTCTGCTAATCATAAATGAGTGGCAGGCAAGGCAATGGTCCATATCTCAAGAGAAACTGAAATGACGCGAATGGTGGGATAGTGGGGTGTCTGTACACCCAGGAGTCAAAAATCCAGTCTCTACCCATTTAGATGTAGTTTACACACTTCATTATACAACAATCAAGTGCATGTAGTGCAACACCAATAGACTAGTTTGACTTAAGTCCAAATCCTTAATTACCAAATTTCAGTAAGCAGCAACTATCACTATTAAAATCACTAACCATGCAGCAGCTCAGCCTACAATAATCTATGGGCTTGAAGGGTGGTGATTCATAGAAGACTGGAAGTTGCTACTGTTTATTATTACAAGGAATGAAGCATACCACCTTGGCCGGTGCGACGACCAAAGAAGAAGGAAACACATGCATGGTCTACAACCACACACGGAGTTGCGGTAGACCGGACTTCAGGGCAGATCAACCCCGTCGCCACCATTAGCACGACAGCCGGTCCTAGCCACACACGATGATACGGGAGAACTGTTGTCCGTGGTAGGGGCGGACTTCACATCAGCAGAAACGGCTGGACGATGCTCTGGACAACGAGGGTACAACCGCGTCCAGCTGCCACGAGGCTGTCAGCACATATGAGCAGTGGAAGGGTAGAGAGGGTTTAAGGGAGGCACAGGTCATGGAGATGAGCGGGGTATGCGGCCGGAGAGAGTGCGAAAATGAAAGGAAGAGGGGGCTTGGATTATAAATTGGCCACGTACAGAACAACACTGGTCCGCGGGAAATCGAAGAGTCGGATTTAATTGATCAACATGGGTAGGTCATTTATAGAAGTCAGTTAGTGATATATATCAGTCCACTTTGTTTATCAGTGCCTATGCTCATTACTAACGCGTGGTCAGTGGCTGGTCAGCGATGAGCTGCCAGTAGTGTTCGGATATGTAGTACTGAGCCATAGAAATTGTTACAATGGGAGTTGAAGGCTGCATTAATCCTTTTGGGATTTGTGCCAAGAATATTTTGTATACACCATGGTCAAAATGTGTTTGAAGCGACTAGAGAATTGCTTCGTGTGTAATGTTAAAGTGCTTCCAGGATATTAAAATTTCTTTTTGTAAAACATTGCTTAAAATATTATAAGCTTATGCCCAAAAAATAGAATTTACGCCTATAGAAATTGCTTGCAACAACAAAAATATACCAATGTTAGTTTCTATGCGCCTAGGCACAATGCATATGCCACCAACGTTGGCCACGCACCCACCGCCTGCTCCACCTTCGTAGTAAAGGAACACGTGCAGAACCATCAAAGTATGTGGTACACCTAGCAAGCGACATGGAGGACCCACGGGACATGCTAGCAACACCAATGGAAGCACACCCACTGGGATGACACAAACTAAAACATGGTCACAACATAGAGACCAATTGTTTTCATTCAACTGATTTGGGATTATACAAAAATAAAGAAAAAATGAGACGAATTAGAACCTAGGTTGGATATGGAAGTTATGGGATCAATTCGTGCAGTCGGCGGACGTGTTGTTGCATGTGATTGTTGTTCCCAAAGAGGTCATGCATTTGAGGTAATTAAGGGCAGCAACAATAATCTTCTAAATCTTGGTGTGGCAATCCTCCATAGGTGAAGGGAACCGCGGCCATCTAATGTCGTAATGTACCATCTATGCTCTCTTGTAGTGGAAAGGGTGATCCATCAACATGGGGTGGTACAGAGATGGCGTGTCCCTCCAGATTGAGGAACCACATGGGAGAAGAGTGAGATGGATAGCGAGCAGCCGAGATGAAGTTGACGCTCATGTTAATTAATTGGAGACAAAAATGGAACAATAAGAGGGTTTAGTGGAGATGTTGTTCCGTATAGGGGGGCGGTTGAAAAAGGATTTGCCAAAAATTGCCAACCGTGGGATGAATTAGTTTCCTAGAGAACAAAACTTACTCTAGGTGCGAGTAGACTACCCACATGGGAAGTACAAGTATGTTTGAGTGTGAAATACAACTTCGTTACCATTGGAAGAAGATGTTTATTATCTTTTGGAGTAAAAATTATGCCCAGAAATGATTTCGTCGAAATCTATTAAGATCTGATCTAATTTCAAATATCTCAATGCGAGGAACACAATGATGGAAACAATTCATAATTTGGATGCTCAGGTTGCAAAACATTTTATTTTGAAATTCAGATCTCACAAAAAAAACTGTACATCGTCTTCCCAGCCTCCCTCTGAAAAAATTCACCAAAACTTTAGCGCTACTTATCGCCACGGGAGTTTAGTGATTTTCCAGGGGTATCTGTTACCAAGGATTTCCACCATACAAAGTAGTTTCGTTTTTGTTTTGTGGAGCAACTACCTTGTTTCGTATTAGCCCATTAGGCCTGCACCCTGCTTCAAACATGTAGTTAGCACTCAAGCAAAACAAAATGGGCTTCAGCCAGGTAATACCAGAGCGCTGGTGGGTGTAACACACAAGCACATTTGTTTGCTTGAGTGCTAACTGCAAACACCAAACCTGTATGAGATGAGTTCAGCAGGTTTGAGTGAAAACCACAAACAAAGCTACAATGAAGAAAACTAATGGGAATACTAAGCAACCAACATATATGTGACCAACATATTTTGTACATTTCCAATCATCCATGTTTATTATAAATCTCTAACCATGGCAATGTTTCATCCACATCAAGTCTAAGCTGCAAAGGAGATGATGACCTCATGCAATCTGCCAAGCTAACCTCTTGCCTTCAGATCAAGTACGACAACACTAATGTCATCCTGGCTATGCTTGCAGATTGCCATGTTCTTTAGGAGGGTTGCAGCATTGTTGCAGCCAACCTCTTCCTCTTGTCCTATCAGTGCACCCCCTCTAGGAACACCTTGGTTGTTCTTGTTTTCTAATTCTAGGCAGTTCCGCACGGCATTGCAGGCAATATGGTTCTCGATGACATCCCACAAGCCATCGCTCCCGAGGATCAGGCAGTCGTCATCCTCCGATCGAGTCGTCATGGTTATATCTGGCTCACATATCACTGCAGGCTTAAGGAGCTTGTGCCCTGCAAGTATAGTTCACTGTCATGAGATCGGATTCTAGAAGCATCAAATGAAATATGTACTAAACAAAAAGTATACTTCTTGTACAAATGAATGAACTTGTGAAAAATAAATAAAAAACTGGAATAACTCTTTAGAATCTATTAAGGGGAACAACTCTTATATATTGATCAAAACCAGGAATGGAAATCTGATCATAAATATTGCCTAAAACATCAATGTTCTACGCACATCGATCAACATTAAAACATTTGAGTTTTATAAGGAATGTGAATGCAACAATACATGATAACATCCTTGCTAAAGGTAACTGTGTTAAAATGATACGAAGTCATGATTGTCCAAATGAAATATTATTTTATAAATGATATCTTCCTTTATTCTAGTTATACACAAGGTAACAATTGGTTTCAGCTATGAATGCCTTCAAATAATTTTCTACGTTACAATAGTGTTATGGATAACACGAATCGTTTTTTATTCTCATGCAAATAAATGTCTCCATAGGCAAACTACTCATGTATGCTAGATATTTAGGAAACTTGCATTAAGTAGAGCTATGGTTTAATCAAGGCGATGCTGCACCCGTCCCCTCCCTCCCTCCCCCGGCACATCATCCAATTGGTGTATACCACTTCGGAGCTGGCTAGGCATCCTAGCTCGCTGTGTGGGTCAACATGCCCAATACTAGCCCGTGAGGGGCGAATTCGACCAAAAACAGGTTTTTGTCCAAAAATATATTTTATTTCCGATAGATCTTCAAATTTGCAAAGAAAACTCGATTTCTGGAAGAAAAAAAATAGGGAGAGGTCACTAGACCACTATAAAGTTACGGAAATATTTCGGATTTTTTAAGATTATTTGGAAAATTTACAGAAGGCGTTGGAAACTTTTAGAAAAAAACTTTAAAATCGAGGAGAGGCTTATAAAATTTCTGAGAGGTTGCGTAAAATATGAGCACCCTTTGAGGTTCTCTTTTCACATTATTTGACAACACTTCTTTTATTCGTCACTCTCCAGGAGATATACAGAGGCCCAGGGAAGATTGAGAAAAATAGGGATACTTATCCCAAAAAAATAAATGGAGCCATCTTAGTCCCCCATGACTCATTCCCCATCTACATTTTTAGCTATGTTTGAACCGAACCTTCCCCACCTCGAGAAAATAATTCTCCCCCCTTCTCTCCTCTATCTCTCTATCTCTCTATTTGTCTCTATCCCCTCTTCACCAACGACACTCATGAATGAAATCCTAGGGATCAAGAATTTCTCCACAAAAGAAAATGCAGAAACTTGCCTTGGAGGTCATGATGACTTGGAAATTCAAAGGTATTACTTTCCTCTTCTCCAGGTTGCACTTTATTCATGGATGATGGGTGTGGCTTTCCTTCCAGTAGTGGTGGACTAAGCCAATGACTTGTCCCCTTGTCTCTACACCGGTGGTTTGGATTTTGGTCAAGGGCTAGCGTTGAACGACTGCATGGCTGTCCTATGCTTGCAGCGGCGATGCTCGCAGGTGCCATGTCCTTCTCGGTGGTGCTACAATGGCCTTTGGCTGTGTCTCTCCTCAAGCACCAAGGGAAACCCTTATTTCGGTTCACTGGAACAGGCAGCGGCGGTCACGACGTCGTGTCCTTCATCAAGGCGTTGCCTTTGCTATATGTGGAGTCATCGGAGTTGGAGCTTGAGTGGTCTAATTTTGTGGTTTGGGTTGCCTCTCTGGGCATCGGCCTCCAGGGTGCAATGTATGCCATAACCAAGGCTTCTAACATGTCTTCTTCCTCTGGTTTGGCTAGGCCCGACCACCCACTAGCCAACTTGTCTAGGAGATATGGTTGGAGCGGTACATTTGACCAACCAACTCCTATGGACTTTGTCGCGTCTTGGTTGTCTAGTGCATCCGTAGGGACGTGGTCTGGTGGATCGGTGCCCCGTCTCTTCGCCATCTTGGCTGGAGATCGCCCAAGGCGAGTTGTCTTGCTCTCGGTTGTTGTAGGCGCGGTTCTAATAACTTGGATTAGCATGCAGTTGCTTGCCTTTTTGTCATTTTATCTGCATGTGGTGTTGTAGTAGTCGCTTGGCCCTTCTTATATGAAATTATAATGCATCCTTCCATGATGTAGTCTAGAAAACAAATCCTTTCGTATCCGCACATGCATGGTCGTCATCGCTCATACTAAACTTGGTGCCATTACCTTGATCACATTTTCGGTTTGTTGTGTTGTTGGACAAAAGCCTTCTTGCCTGCCCAATATGTTGTTCATGCTTTATCTTTTTGCAATGCCTAGATGGATGAACAAAGACTGGTTCATACAACCAATGTATCAAAAAATGTCATGTAAAGACGAGTAGTAAAGCCATTCGAGTGGTCATGGTATTTCAAACTAAGGGATAGAGTCGAGACAAGAACAACAAGATACTTGTAATGAGAGCTTTAGCAGCCTAGTGCATCGGCACAAAAATTATAAACAGTTGAGGTGGATATCGCCTGATCTAGTGCCAGGCAGGGTCATGGAGGCAGTTATTCTCCGGGTCCGGCGCTTGGTAACATCAGACTAATACATATCTCCAACATATGGTATGTATGGCAATATGAATGCTCCAGCAACATTAGTTAGCCTAACTTGATGAAACTAATGATGAAATTGGTAATGTACTTGATGTCGTTGTGCATTAGAAAAAGATATTTGAGGAACATGGCTAAGGGACAACCAATATCTCCTTCATGCACATGAGAGAGAGAGAGAGAACCTATTATGGGAAACTATTCCCATATGGTTATGATTACTATTACACCACAATGTGTACCAAAAAAGAGTAAGTAATGTCAAGTGACGCGTGTTACCAATTTTACTCATGCCCAACTACAAATCTAATGGACCTCGATATATGTGGATGGGTCTCATATGTCACCTCACTGGTTACACACCCACAGTTCATATCAATCCACCACCCCATATCTTTTTGTCCTACGTCGTGGGACAAGAGCCTTCTTGACCTATTGCCTTCTTGCCTGGAGAAGATGTTCTTGACGTTTAACTTTTTTGCAATGCCCGGCTGGATGAATAAACAACTGTCAACCAATGTATAAAAACACATCATGAGAATATGAGTATATAGTAAAACCATTTTGAGTGGCCATGGTACCTGATAGAGTTGAGACAACAACAACAAGATACCGGTAGTGAGAGCTTTGGCAGACAATTGCGTTGACACAAAATTGTAAATAGTTGAGGTGGATATCGCCTGGTCTTGTGGTAGTGGGCGCAGTGGAGGTGGTTATTTATCAGATTCGGCACTTGGTAACATCAAGTACATATCTCCGACATATGGTATGTTTGGCAATCTGATTGCTCCAACAACACCAGTTAGCCCAACCGGACGAAACTAATGAGGAAATTGGTAATGATGTCACTGTGCATCAAAACAAGAGATTTGAGGAATATGGCTAAGGGACAACCAATATTTCCTTCATGCACACACATGGAGAGAGAGAGAGAGAGTAGACAATTCGAGGTGGCCAGAGAAATAAGCGTCCAAATATTGACTTTCTTCTCACATGCCTCATGCCAGTACTAGAGGTCACACCAATGTGATAGAGATGAGCCTGGATGACCAAAGTACAACGGGAAGCTACTACGTTAATAAACCATGCAAAGAAAAAGGCCGTTGGGCAGAACAACTGGCCAGAAAATAAGCCGTCAAGACATTGATGTTGGAGAAGACAAAATTTTCAATAACTCGAGCCGGGGAGACTGGAGGATACTTTATTTGCCACACTAGCGCTAGCGCCATCACCATTGTTGTGCCAGCAGAGATGACTTTATTGTGTGGCCGCAGTCACCATAGTGTGAAGGGTCAAAGTTGTGGACAACTAACATCTACATAAAATCGCCCAAAAGGGGAAAGATATAGCTATCCCCATATTGTTATGATTACCATTATACCAAAGTGTGTGCCAAAAAAGAGTAAGTACCGTTAAGTGTTGGGTGTTCCAAAAAATTTCCAAGCCCAACTACAAATTTAATGGACCTCGATATATGTGGATGTGTCTCATATGTCATCTCACTGGTTATGCACCCACAATTCATATCCATCCACCACCCCATATCTTTTTGTCCTTCCTCTTAGCATATCATGTCTCTCCATTGTTGGTCATGTATTTCTAGTAGTTGAGATCCTTTCATATCCGTACATGTATGGTCTCCATTTCTCATACTAAACCTGGTGTCGCTGCCCTAGTCACATTTTCGGTATTGTTGTGCCGTGGGACAAAAGCCTTCTTGACCTCTTGCCTTCTAGCATGCCCACGATGTTATCCATACTTTATCTTTTTGTAATGCCTGGCTGGATGAATAAACACTGGTTCAAACAACCGATGTATCAAAAAGCATCATTGGAAGATGAGTAGTAAATCCATTTTGAGTGGCAATGGTACCTCAAGCTAAGAGATAGATTCGAGACAGGAACACCAAGATGCCCGTAGTTAGAGCTTTGGCAGCCTACTGCGTTGGCAGAAATATTGTTAACAATTGAGGTGGATCTCGCTTGATCTTCTGCCAGGTGGGTGCGCTTATTCGCAGAATCTGGCGCTTAGTAACGTCAAACACATATCTTCGACATATGGTATATATGGCAATCTGACTGCTCCAGCAACATCAGTTAGCCAAACCCGATGAAACTAATGAAGGAATTGGTAATGTACCTTGATTTCACCGTGGATCAAAACAAGAGATTTGAGGAACATGGCTAAGGGACAACCATTACTTCCTTCATGCATAGGGAGAGGAGAGGAGAGGAGGGAGAGAGAGAGAGAGAGAGAGAGAGAGAAAGAGAGAGAGAGAGAGAGAGAGAGAGAGAGAGAGAGAGAGTAGACACTGCGAGGAGATGGGATAATTAGACATCCAAACATAGATTTTCTTCTCACATGCCTCACGCTAGTACTGGTGGTCGCACCAATGTGATAGAGGTGTGGCTGGAGGACCAAACTTCAAAGGGAAGCCACTTCATGAATAAACCCTGCAACCCATAAGGTCATCAGCCAACACAACTGGCCAGAAAACAAGCCGTTAAGGCATCAATGTTGCCACACACAAAAATTTCAAGAACTTGAGTCAGGGAGACTCGAGGAGAATTTAGTTGACACACTAGCGCTACCGCCAACACCATCGTTGTGCTAGCTGAGATGACTTTTATTATGTGGTTACATTCACCATAGTGTGAAGGGTCAAAGCTATGGACAACTGACATCTACATAAAATCTCCCAAAAGGGGAAAGATATAACTCCACCTGCTGGTAGATCGGGGCCTCTCCAACCCCCACTCCCACAAGATATATCAAAGATGGTCGCGGGGGAAGTGGGGCGGCGATCTACCAACAGAGGAGAGATGATGGCGCAGTGCGCCCGGTTTGGAGAGGAACAATTTCAAGAAAAAGAACTAGTCCTATTTTTTTACCTAATTAAGAATGAAAATTAATAGGACCTTGAAGATATCTATGAAAACTCAAATAGTTATTAGGCATGCTTATTACCATTAATTTTAAAACTTAACATGACAATTCTTACTATATATGCTTGTTTATTAGTACTCTTTGTGTTGGGGTTCATAAGACCCTCCATATCTTAAGAATAACTTTGACCATTAATTTAATCACCACAATAAGAAACAATATAAACAATTTAAATCATTGGTTCCTTTGAATGGGTAAATATATGATAAGTTTGAACATATATGACAAACATTTTAATGATAAATTAGTGGTCAAAGTTTTTCTCAAATAACATGTGGGCTCGGCCTTATAAACCAGAGTAGAGTGAGTTCTTAATTCTGAGCCAGACGATAATTGTTGGAAATTCACCCTCAGGATAATTGTTGGAAATTCACCCTCAGGCACGATACGAGCCCTTGGCTATCAGTTTTGTGTGCGCGTGCGTTCGTGCAATTGTATGTGATCGATCCTGAGGGTGAATTTCCAACAATTGGTAACCCTGCTAGCGCCTGGGGGCGGGCAATATAGTCGCCAGTGCAGCGACAATGAGGAGCGGGCGATATAGTCGGTGGGTGGCACAGCGATGTAGAGGTTTTGGCGGTTGTCGTTCGGCGAAGCGACTACAAGAAGGCTGCGAGGACACTGTCGCAAGAGAAGTGACGGGTGATTGTCGTTTGGCAAAACGACCCGGAGGAAGGCGACAGGCTGTCGTCGACAAGGTGCTGGTGATTGTTGATGGTTATGGAGGTGTCAAGATGGCACCAAGTAGTTCATCGAGATCATCGTTGGAGGGTGCAAGGTGGAGATGGCGAACTTGTGAGCTGTCGTCAAGGTGTGCACATGAGTTCTTGTAAGATGCGTACAAGAGCTCAGGTGTGTGAGTCATCTGCTGAAGTTGAGATGCGTCATTGGTGAAGGAGAATTGCGAGCGAGAGCGGGCAGAAAAAGGAATTCATGCCTTGTGCTTTCGTTTGTGGTCGTGGAGTTCCGGCGAGTTCATATACGGTGGAGATAAGTTGCACGTATAATGCGAGTTGTGTTGCCGCTGGACAGGAGGTGTCGTTTGATAAGTTGTGTCACCAACGACAACGAGAAAGTGAAAATGTGGCGTGTGAAAAGATGTGTCTCCCCGTGCACAAGCAACCGGCGAGAAGTTGAAGATCAATGTGAAGAGGACGCACACCAGTTAAGTCGAGTTCCTACATGAGGCTATGCGTTTAGTCAGCATGTAGCACGCTAAGATGTGGCAGCGTGGCTGGTAGTCCGAGTAATCATTGGTTTCAGTCTACAAGTTGGCATGAAAAAGAAAAGTCGATGATGAAGTGGTGGTCACCGTTGAAGAACAAAGAAATTGTGGTATGATAAGTCGCGTCATTGGAGGCAACCGGCGTGACAAGAGGTGGTCTTCTCATTTGCGTAAAGAGTCGATGGTTGGATTAGGGGGTGAATGTTGGGTAATCCAAACAATACATGAGTTAGTTTTGGTATAAGTATTAGAATTAAGGAGGTCTCTAGTTGTAGTTTGGTAAGTATTGGAGTCTTTCTACTTGAGTTCGGTTAGAGTGCAATCAAGCTAAGATCAAGTGAAGGACCCATCGCGACAAAGTGTCTCCCCTAGCGATGGCTAGGGTTTACCTCCTTACGACGACTCCTGCCGCAAGTCCACCATAGCTGGCGTACCCGGCCGTCCCCCAGTCCCCCCGTCCTCCGTTGGTATGTGTGGCGTTCTGTAGTCGTCGCCCCCTGATTCTCCATGGCGGCGGCATCGGATGCATTCTCATCTACGAATCGTGGTTCCCAAGGAAGAGCGGATCACGACCTAGGTGATTTCTTCGACAAGCTGGACCTCCATGAGGAGGAGTTTGAGGATGTTGTGGTTGAAGAGGAAGCCCCATAGCTGTTGGAGGAGAATCGTTGGCTAGCCCTTGCTAGGGTTCATACCAGGAAAAACTTCAGCCAATCTGCTTTCTACAAGGACATGAGGGCGGCTTGGAATTGTGCCCAGGCAGTTCGTTTTTGGCCAATTGGCCCAAATCTGTTTGTTGTTCAAGTTTACTACCTTGGTGATTGGGACCGTATCATGTCCCAGGGGCCATGGCTGTTCCGCAATATGGCAGTCCTGTTGACGCCTTATGATGGTTTCTCAAACGCCGAGGAGGTGCCGATAGTGTACATGCCAATCTGGCTCTAGATCCATAAACTGCCGGATGGATATTGCAGGCAGGATTTGATGGCAAAATTGCTTCGATCTGTGGGGGAGGTTCTGGAGACTCGAATTACAGGAAACTCGAGAGGGGACTATGTTCGTGTTCGAGTGAAACATGACATCAGGAAACCTCTAACCAAGTTTGTAAGCATTGTAAAGGGAAAGACTCGCAATATCTATGCAGTCAGGTATGAGAAGTTGGCGAGGCTTTGCAGCGCTAGTGGTATCATTGGCCACGAGCACAAGGAGTGTGGCGACGGGGTGTTTCTAGAGAAGGACCTCAAGTTTGGCGATTACTTGTATGCAGATCCTCCGGTGAGTGTTCGTTCAGACTAGGAATCCAGCCAGAGTGAAAGGAAGATCAATAGTGACTTGACGGTTCCCAAGTCGGCAGCAGGTAAAGGGGAGGCTATGGCAGATGGAGAACTCAAGGACACGACTTCTAGTCCACTTAAATCTCCTTCCTCTTTGGACATGGACTTGGATAAATCTTCTCATAAGCGTTTGAATATGGATGTTGTCTTGGTGACACCTCCTGCTGTTGTATCAACTACCCCGGCTGGGGAGGTACAGCTGATCATGCATGGGAAGGTGGCTGCTGATTCGGTATCTCCCAGCAACAGTACGGGTAGAAAAAGAGCTAAGATGGATGGTGAAAACTCAAACTCTGAAAAAGTTTCGGCGGGCTCCCAGGAGGAGCGCCGCCAGTCCCAATGAGTCACCTATTTTGGACTGCCGGGGGGCGGGGAACCGCCGAACAGTTCGTGAAGTTGGGGCTCTTGTAAAAGCCCATTCCCTGAGTTTGGTCTTTCTTGCTGAAACAAGACAGACCAGTACAAAAATTGAAAGATTGAAGTGGAAATTAGGACTGAAATGTTTCTGCGGCATGGATTGTGAAGGCCGTGGCGGGGGACTAGCTTTGTTCTGGGACAAGTCCCTCCAGGTGACAGTACTGGAATCCAGTAAAAGATTTATTGATGTAAGTATTATTGATCAAGGTTCTAGAAAAGCATGGAGGTTTACTTTCGTCTATGGTGAACCACGTGTTGAACATCGCCATCGCATGTGGGAACACTTGATTAGATTAAAAGGGACCCCAACTCTACCTCGGGTAGTCTGCGGAGATTTTAATGAGGCTCTTTGGCAACATGAGCACTTCTCGCGTACTAGTAGAGGTGAGAACCAGATGGAAGCATTCAGAGACACACTTTTGTTATGTGAACTTGGGGACTTGGGGTTCTCCGGTGTGCCATATAAATATGCTAATGGACAGCTAGGGATTGCTAATGTCTGGGTTCGGCTAGACCGGGTGTGTGCAACTGATGATTGGAGGGAGATGTTCCCTTATGCGAGGGTGCATCATCTCGTCTCCCCTCGATCGGATCACTGCCCCGTTTTATTATTCTTGGATGATTCTGATGACCGACGCCGAAGGGGGACGCCTAAATATGAAATAATGTGGGATAGAGATAAGAAACATCCGGAGGTGATTTCAAAGGCATGGGCGCGGGCTCATCAGCGGGGTGACTTCGGCAATGTTGCAGCTTCTCTTAAATCAGTTATGTCTGACCTTCAGAACCGGAGTAAAGATAATTTTGGGCATGTTGAGAAACAAATTGAGGAACTCCGACATGAATTGGAGACACTACAACTTACTAGAGCTGACCGTGTACTGATCCGCCTAGATGAACTACTACACCGTGAGGAAATGATGTGGCTGCAGCGTAGCCGTATTGTTTGGTTGAAGAAAGGTGATCGTAATACTCAATATTTCCATCGGCAAGCAGTTTGGCGAGCTAGGAGGAATAATATAAGGAGATTACAGAAAGAAGATGGCTCGTGGTGCAGTGTACCCACAGAGATGGAACGCATGGCAGCTTCATACTTCAAGGAAGTGTGTACAAAGGATCCCACTTTATCCCCTGATGCAATTTTAGAGTTTATTGTGCCGAAGGTGACAGAGGATATGAACGAGAGGTTGCATGCTCCCTTTACTGATACTGAGATCTCAGATGCCTTATTCCAAATAGGACCGTTGAAGGCACCCGGTCCGGATGGTTTTCCAGCTCGGTTTTATCAGACAAATTGGGGCTGTTTGAAGGGGGAAATCATAGCTGCTGTTCTGCAATTCTTTGACACAGGCCACTTGCCAGATGGGGTTAATGATACATGTATTGTCTTGATCCTAAAGGTCCAGCACCCGGAGTCGCTAAAGGATTTCCGTCCGATATCGTTGTGCAATGTGATATATAAGATTGTATCAAAATGCATGGTTAATCGTCTCAGGCCCCTTCTCATAGAACTTATCTCTGAAAATCAAAGTGCGTTCATTCCGGGTCGACTAATCTCAGATAATTCGATTATAGCATTTGAATGTATCCACCATGTCCAAACCTCCCCCGGAGGTAATGATTTTTGTGCTTATAAGCTGGATCTCTCAAAAGCTTATGACCGGGTTGATTGGGGTTTTCTGGAGCGTGCACTGTTGAAGTGGGGTTTCGCCCCCCAGTGGGTGTTCCAAGTTATGGAATGTGTTCGTTCGGTCAGATATTCGGTGAAATTTAATGGACGTCTCTTGGAGCAATTTACACCTTCCCGTGGTTTGCGACAAGGTGACCCTTTATCACCCTTTTTATTCCTCTTTGTGGCTGATGCATTGTCTGCTCTATTACATAATGTTGTCCAACAAAGAGGTCTTGAAGCTATCAAAATATGTAGAAGAGCTCCTGCTATCTCACATTTGTTGTTTGCGGATGATTCTCTGCTTTTCTTTTGAGCAAGTAGCGAGTACGCGGCGGTTGTCAAGGATGTTTTGAGCACTTATGCTTCAGCTACGGGTCAACTCATAAACCCTTCGAAGTGCTCCATCCTGTTTGCTGACAGTTGTCCTAATCAAGTTGCTGATGATGTAGAGCATATTCTGGGCGTGACGCAACAAGAATTTGAACCTAAGTACTGGGGGCTCCCTGTTCCAGAAGGGAGAATGCATAAAGGTCGTTTTGAGTCTTTACAGTTCAGATTGAGCAAGCGTTTGGTTGACTGGAGTGAACCCCACTCTTCTTTTGCTAGTAAGGAGGTGCTGATAAAGGCTGTCGCTCAGGCCATCCCAGTCTATCTGATGAGTATTTTTAAGCTGCCTCTTTCTGTTTGTGATGACTTGACAAAAATGATCAGACAATATTGGTGGGGTGTGGAAAATGGTAAGAAGAAGATGGCATGGGTTGCTTGCGAAAAATGACCCTCCCAAAAACTAAAGGGGGCAATGGTTTTCATCATATGCGAGCTTATAATCAGGCCTTGTTGGCCAAACAAGCCCGGAGGCTTCTTACGTCCCCGGAATCACTTTGCGCAAGACTTATTCAGGCTAAATACTTCCCAAACGGGAACCTGTGGGATACAGTATTTCCGACTAATAGTTCAACGGTGTGGAAAGGAATCGAGCATGGCCTGGAATTGGTAAAGAAAGGGATGCTTTGGCGCGTTGGCAATGGTGCAAGTATACGAGTGTGGAGGGACCCCTGGATCCCAAGGGGTCTGCCGTTCACACCGATTTTGCCAAAACGCAATTGCCGCCTTAACAGAGTTGCAGATTTCCTTGATGACCGGGGTAATTGGAAAACAGACTTGTTGCAGCAGTTTTTCTATCAGGCGGATATTGAATCGATACAGATGATCCGGATGTCCCCGCGGCAACAGGAGGAATTTATATCATGGCCATGGGACATATCAGGCAACTTGACAGTTAAAAGTGCCTACAATTTGGCAATGTCCATTCAAAGTGAGCAAGTCTGTACGGGTGCTTCTAGCTCCTCACCTATGGGTGAGCGACCCATATGGAAGCTAGTCCGGGGGGCGGCTGTACCTCCCAAAATGAGACATTTTGGTTGGCAAGTCAGCTCAGGATCATTACCCACAAATGCAGAGAAGTGCAGGAGGCACCTAGGGACATCCGCGTATTGCAGTCTATGCAATCGGGACAAGGAATCTTCATTTCATGCCTTACTAGTGTGCCCTACGGCAGCTCTCTTGTGGGATACAATGCGGTTGGTCTGGCCATTACCAAACCGATTGGACATTATATGTACAGGAGACGAATGGCTCCTTCATCTCCTTGCTGAATCACATGAAAAAGTCAGGAGCAGGATCATTATGGTTTTGTTGCGAAGTTGGCACCTTCGAAACGAAATCACACATGGTAAACCAATCCCACCACTAGAAGTCTCCTGTTCGGTTCTATCTAGCTATTACAACACTTTCAATCAAATCTCGGTGAGTATTGAGGAGATTATTAAAGGAAAAGCCTCGATGACAGCTGAAATAAACACACAAGTAAGAGCTCCATGTACCCCGCAGGCCATGGCCCAACCCTTCAGCGGGCGAGGTCGCGTTATCGACCGACGGCTCGTTTAACCCTATGGATGGCTCGACGGGCACATGCATGATTCTAAGAGATGATAAAGGTGGGGTTATTTTTGCGATGAAGCCCTAGAAGCAGAACTACAGGCTATGATGGAAGGGCTTAAGTTGTCGGTGGAACATTCAAATGCTACAATCCTGCTTCAATCTGATTGTGGTGTGGCCCTCAAGATGCTCTCCGAGGATTCCTTTAATAGATCAGCTTATGGCCATTTGGTTTCGGAGATCAAAAGTTACTTGAGTGATAGGGTTGTTATTCCTTTAAAATCCTTCGTGAACAGAATAGGGTTGCACATTTTTTAGCAAACTTTGATAGATGTGGTGACAGCACAGCCTGTTGGTTGGGTCAACCACCTCCATGCATCAGCAATTTAGTCGCTGAAGATTGTAACTCTATCATTATGGAATAAAAACCCTATACTCTTGCAAAAAAAAGAGTGCGATCAAGCTGCCGGATGATTAATTTAGGAAATCTAGGTTTAGTTCGTTTGTACTTTCGTCATACTAGTATGAGTCCGATTAGAATATAGAGTCAGATTAGAATAGATTTGACCGTGAGGACTTGGCCGGACGTGTATAAATACATGGGCAGGCTATAGCTGTGTAACACGAGAGAAAAATCAGAAAAGAAATAAAAAGAGGAAAAACAGGGCACGATACGAGCCCTTGGCTATCAATTTTGTGTGCGCGTATGTTCATGCAATTTTATATGATCGATCCTAAGGGTGAATTCCAACAATAATGATATGCAATACAACATTTTAACTCCAAAATATTTTATTTTTAATTTTCCACTAGAAGGCAACAGGTTGGTGCATAGAAAATGTCCTCCTTTATTCGTATAGAAATAATTTTGTTTCCTTGTGTGTAAGAACCCAACGGGCACACTTTTAGAAAAGAATCACTGTTGACGAATTAGTAGCAGCCTGTTGATATAGTTGCATTTATTTTTGTTTCCTTGCAGATAGATTTTATCCGAGTCGTCCTTGCAGATAGATATACCAAAGATGGCAGCGGCAGAGGTGGGGTGGCGATCTACCAACAAAGTAGAGATGGTGGCGCACTGTACCAAGGTTGGAGAGGAATACTTTCAGGAAAAAAACAACTAGTCCTATTTTTTAGCTAATCGTGAATGAAAATTATTAGGACCTTGCAGATATCTTCGGAAACTTAATTAATTATTGGGCATACATATTACCATTAATTTTAAAGCTTAACATGACTATTCTTACTATCTACTCTCACTTCTCTCAGTCTTTTTGCTTGCCTTTTTGGCATAATTGTATCTTTGCTTGCCTGGCTGGTCCAAAGTCACTATATTTTCGTTATAGAGTTACTTTTCATAGTCCAAAATAAACAGAGATAAAAATTGGGGGCGGGCGTAGCTACCACCATGGGTAGCAAATTATTTCTGATAGTTCTAATGATATATGTTTGAACACATATAACAAACATTTTAACGATAAACTAGTGGTCAAATTTTTCTCAAAAAAAATGTGGGTTGGGCCTTATAAACTCAAACAGAGTTTGTTCTTAATTCTGAGTCAGATGATAATAATATGCAATGCTATATTTTAATTTAAGAAAACATTTTAATTTTATTTTCTACTAGAGGGCAACTGGCTGGTGCATAGAAGATGACCTCCTTTAGTGATATAGAAATACTTGCGTTTCCTCCTTTATTTAAGAAACACTTTTTGAAACAAATCACACTTGGCCATTAGTAGCAGCCCCTGTTGATATAGTTGCATTTATTTGTTTCCTCCCAGATAGATTTTTTTAAGTCGTCCTTGCAGATAGATATACAAGGGAGTAATGCTACATCTACAGGAAATTACGGGGGAGAGTGGTTTACAGAGTGACGAGGCATTATTTCATTGGTCAATTTTTGGGGCACCGGCCCACCCCTGAAAATCAGGGGGCGGAGGTATGATTATTATTATTTTGCGGGAAAAAGTGTTTTTTTACGAGGTATGACTAGACGAGAAGGGAGGTCCGTAATTTCCTGTTGATTACCTGTAGGTGTAGGATTATATTGTACAGGTTGGCTATTTCACATCTAGATGTGAAATAGCTATCTCACGTCTAAATCCAGAACTGTTAGATTATCTGTCTTTAATATTTGTGCATAACGTGATGGTCTAGTTGTCGTGCTCGCTCGCGGCGCGTTGTCTCCCTGTCAGGTCGTTGCTAGTGCGTTGTCTCGCTTGCTGCCTGTGTGCTCGTTACTAGTGCGAGGTCTTGTTGGTTTTCACAAGCAGGTCTATGCTGGATCGTTGCTAGTGCGAGGTTCCGTTCCTTTTTCCATTTCCATTCACAAGTCTGTGTTACACCTTGTCCTAGTTCATTTTCTTGTACGCTCCCATTTGATTCCCAGTATTTGTTTTTTTCGTTTCTGTTTTATTTTCCTTTTTTCTATTTCATTATTTGTTTTAAATCATGAATTATATTAAATTCATGATTTTTTGTTTTATTTATATTTTATATTTTTATCTTTTCCATTTTTTATTTTTATCCATTTAAAGTTAATGAACTTGGTTTTACTCTGTCATATGTTCGCTTAAAATGTCCTACAAATCTTGATTGTGGGTTATTTTGGCATGCGCTGTGTCGCGTCGTGTGTTTGGTGCTTGTCGACTTGTTCGTGTGTGCGTCTTTTGTTGGCCGGTTTTGTAACGTGGTCTGGGGTCCCGTTTCAGATCGGTTTGCTAATTATCATCTAAATGAGGGTTAACAATGTTTCATCTAACTCGTATATCATTAGATACACATGATTCTGAGTGATGTTCTTTGTCTTTGCGCTGTGTTGTCTGTTTGTCCTTCGTGAAACAGTGAGACCCGATATGACATTTTCTAGTGGGCCGTTATTATGTTTTGTGTATGGTTTTTTTGTGCAAGGCAACGTGTCCTTCTATTCACAGTTTTCTTTTATTTTTTGGTTTTGATCGTGTATCTAGATAGGAGTGTAACTAGATTTTTTGTTTTCAGATTTGCTAAATCTAATCTAGATGAGTTTTAGCTCATCGACGTCTATAATTGTTTGATTTGTTTGCTTTAATGTTCACACAAACTCGATCATGCACGCATCTGTCAACTTATTCTGTTTTGTCGCGCGCCCTCTTGTCTCGTCTGTTTTGTGTCATCATGATCCCGCATTTATTTTCACATGGGCCCATATATGTCATCATTTGGGGGTCTCGATCATGAAGCTTATCCCTCATCTTCTCACTGACCGACCTTTGACCCCTGTTATTTATTTTCCATCCTAGTTATAGGTCCATCCTTGACATGTGACTGGCATGTAGTTTGTTTCATTCTAGTTACAAGTCGACCATTAACTAGCAACTAGGATCGTAGTTTCGTAGTTGTCCCAAGTGCAAGTCCATCCTCGACTCACTGCTAGAGCATGTGTATTTGTTTCTCATCCCAGTTGTAGGTCCACCATTGACACGCGACTAGGACTGTAGTTTGTTTCATCCTAGTTGCAAGTCAACCTTTGACTCACAACTGGGCTCATAGTTTCCTAGTTATCCCAAATACAAGTCTACCCTTGACTCCTTGCTGGAGCATGTGTTTTTATTTTTCATCCAAGTTGCAGGTCCATCATTGATACACAATTGGGCGTGTAGTTTGTCTCATCCTAGTTGCAAGTAGACCCTAGACTCGCAACCGGGCTCATAGTTTCGTAGTTGTCCTAGGTGCAAGTCCACCCTCGACTCACAACTGGCTTGTAGTTTCGTAGTTGTCCTAGATACAAGTCCACCCTCGACTCCTTACTAGAGCATGTGTTTTTATTTTTTATCCAAGTTGCAGGTCCACCATTGACACACAACTGGGCGTGTGGTTTGTCTCATCCTAGTTGCAAGTAGGCCCTTGACTCACAACTGGGCTCGTAGTTTCGTAGTTGTCCCAGGTGCAAGTCCACCCTCGACTAGCAACTGGGCACATAGTGGTCAGACTTGCAAGCCCACCCTCAACCCGCAACTAGAGCATGTGTTTTTGTTTTTCATCCTAGCTGCAAGTCCACCCTTGACTCGCAACTAGGCCCATAACTTGTTTATCCCAGTTGCAAGTCAACCCTTGATTCGCAACAAGCTCATAGTTTTGTAGTTGTCCCAAGTGCAAGCCCCCTCGACTCACAATTGGGCTTGTAGTTGTCCAAGTTGCAAGCCCGCTCTCTACTCACAAACTAGAGCATGTGTTTTGTTTTTCATACTAGTTGCAAGTCTACCTTTTGATTGCAACTAGCTCATAACTTGTTTTATCCCAATTGCAAGTCGACCCTTAACTCGCAATTGGGCTTGTAGTTTCATAGTTGTCCCAGTTGCAAGTCCACCCTTGACTCGCAACTGGGCTCGTAGTTGTCCCAGTTGCAGGTTCATCATTAACACGCAACTGGGCATGTAATTTGTCTCATCCTAGTTGCAAGTCGACCCTTGACTCACTACTAGGATCATAGTTTCATAGTTGTCCCAGGTGCAAGTCGATCCTCGACTCGCCACAGGGCTCGTAGTTTTCACACTTGCAAGTCCACCCTCTAATCACAACTAGGTTCATAGTTGTCCGAGTTGACAGTCAACCCTTGACTCGCAACTGGAGCCTATGTTTTTGTTTTTCATTATAATTGCAAGTCCACCCTTGACTAGCAATTGGGCTCGTGGTTTGTTTCAACCCAATTGCAATTTGATCCATTAATCGCAACTGGGCTCGTAGATTCATAGTTGTGCCAGTTGCAAGTCCGCCCTTGACTCGCAACTAGCTCATAGTTGTCCCAGTTGCAAGCCCACCATCGACTTGCAACTGAGCATGTGTTTTGTTTTTATCCCAGTTGCAAATCCACGCTCAACTCGCAACTGGGCTTGTAGTCTGTCATTTGTCCCAGATGCAAGTCCACCCTTGATTCGCAAATAGTATCATAGTTTTGTGTAGTTGTCCCAGTTACAAGTCCACCCTTGACTTGCAACTAGGCCTATTCTTTGTTTCATCCCAGTTGCAAGTCCACCCTTGACTCGCGACTGGGCTTGTAGTTTTGTAATTGTCTCTGTTGCAGTTCCACTCCCGAATCGCAACTAGGCCAATAGTTTTGTTGTTGTCACTGTTGCAAGTCCACCCTCTGACTCACAACTCGGTTGTTTGTTTTGTCATGCACCCTCGACTCGTAGATGGCATCATAGTATTGTGTAGTTGTCCCCGTTGCAAGTACGTCCTCAACTTGCAACTAGACCATAGTTTGTTTTCATCCTAGTTGCTAGTCCAGCCTCGACTCGCAACTTCAGCATGGTTTTGTTGTTGTCCCAGTTGCAAGTCTAGCCTCCGACTCGCAACCGGGCCGTTTGTTTTGTTCCCAAATGCAAGTACACCCTCGGCTCACAACTCGCATAGTAGTTTTGTGTAGTTCCCAATTGCAAGTCCGCCCTTGACTCGCAGCTAGGCCATTGTTTGTTTCATCCCAGTTGCAAGTACACCCTTGACTCACAACTGGGGTTGCAGTTTTGTAGTTGTCCCAGTTGCAAGTCCACTCTCGACTCGCAACTCAGCCCATAGTTGTCTTGTTGTCCTTGTTCCTCCGACTCACAGCTAGGCCTTTTGTTTTGCTAATTGCAGTGCACCCTCAACTCGCAACTGGCATCGTAATTTTGTGTTGTTCCGGTTAAAGTCAATGCTCGACTCACAACTAGGCCGTTGTTTGTTTGTATACCAGTTGCAAGTCCACCTCGACTCGCAACTTGGGCATGATTTTGTCGTTGTCCTAGTTGCAAGTCCAATCTCTGACCCGCAACTGGGCCATTTGTTTTTATCCCGGTCGCAAGTCCACCCTCAATTCACAACAGACATCATAGTTTTGTGTAGTTGTCTCAGTTGCAAATCCACTCTTGACTTGCAACTAGGCATGTTGTTTGTTTCATCCCAATTGCAAGTCCGCCCTTGACTCGCAACTTGACTCGTAGTTTTCTAGTTATCTCAGTTGCAAGTCCACCCTCGCTTCGCAATTGGGCCTATACTTTTGTTGTTGTCCCTGTTGCAAGTCCACGCTCTGACTCGCAACTGGGTCATTTGTTTTGCTAGTTGCAAGTGCACCCTCGACTTGCAGCTAGCATCGTAGTATTTGTGTAGTTATCCCGGTTGTAAGTCCATCCTCGACTCTCAACTACGACATAGTTTGTTTTCATCCCGGTTGCAAGTTCACCCTTGACTCGTAACTTGGGTCATGGTTTTGTTATTGTCCCAGTTGCAAGTCCAATCTCTCACTCACAACTGGTTTGTTTGTATCCATCCCAGCTGCAAATTCACCCACGATTCACAATGGGCATCGTAGTTTCGTGTACTTGTTCCAGTTGTAAGTCCAACCTCGACTCGTAACTAGGCCCATTATTTTTTTCTCCTAGTTGCAAGTCCACTCTCGACTTGTAATAGGGACCATTGTTTGTTTCTTAAAATTCTTCTTGTTTTTTCTTCATTTCCTTACCTTTTTTATAATTTCTAAATCTGTTTCAAAATATGAATATTTCAGAAATTTGTGAACATAGTTTGTGAATCGGCGAACATTTTTTTAATCTGCAAACAAATTTTGAATATCGTGAATATTTTTCTACTTCGTGAACATTTATCGAGTGTACAATCAATTGTTCAGTATGAGTTTTAAAATAATTTAGTGCATATTAGAAAAATGTTCACCATATATTAAAAAAGTTCATCGTATATTAAAAGAGGTTTAGTGTGTACTAAAAATGTTAAGTGCATATTAAAGAAATGGTCATTGTGTATAATTAGCAAAATTCATCATATATAAAAAAGCTCACTGTATATTAAAAATGTTCAATTTATAGTACAAAAAGTTAGTGTATATTCAAAAGATGGTCATCGTATGTTAAAGGATTGTTCACCGTATATTAAAACAATTTTTTATTCATTAAAAAAAATTCTAATTTGAAAGCATTTATGTAAATTCATGAATAATATTTTTTGTGAAAAAACGAAAAAAAGTGATAATGCAAAAAAACAACAACAAATCCTTGTTAGCCTATTAGAAGCTAGCGATCAGAGACGTACTTGTAAAAGTTTGCTACCGGACGCATAAGCTACATCGAGCACTGCATCATGTACATCGAGCAATGCATAGGCTACAGCCATCGCACATGCATTGTGCACAACTAGCTAGCTATTAGATACACATATGGTGGGACGTGCGGGGCGAGATGTTTTTTTTTATGGGAGGCTTTGACAAACTAAATCAAACAAACAAGACAAACAATAAAATAATAAGATAATGCTGACACTATACTTAGATGTGAGATACATCTAGATGTAATATAGACGGACCCTATATTGTATACAAGGCCAACAATGATGCACGGGAATGAAACGTCTTTTTCTTTTTTGCATGGAAGAAAACGTCGTGTGCATAAGAACTAAACGGACGACACGCCGTTGATATGTACGAGTACACACGTGCATAATAAGAACCAAACAGTAGGTACGGCGTACCTAATGCGCGAGACATTGCAAGCACTCCCCGTACGCGCAGCTGCCCGTCGTCGGAGGTGCGCACTTTGCCGCCGGCCGCGTCCACCCGCGCCCTCTCGTCCGGCCGCTCCCGCTGCATCCACGCATCAATATAAATTTGTCCGGTCAGACGAGACCAAAGGAGAGAAATACGATACGCATGACACAATTATTCTCACCTTGTGGTCCTGGGAGAGTGGTAAGGCGTGTTAGAAATAAACCGTGATGGGTATGCACCCAGAGTACGTGTGTGCGTGTGTGTCACGATGGTGTATGTGCGTGTGCGTGCAGTCGTGGCCATGGCGAGTTGGTTAGTCCAGCGCGTAGTGTTTAGTCCAGGTGGTTAGTTGGTTAGCTAGCTTCATGGCATGATAGGATAGTCATGCATGTAGTTAGTTAGCTGGATAAGTTGTTAGCTGGCCGGATAGACTTCATGGTTAGTTAGCATGCATCACAATAGGGGAGGTGGCGTGTGTGCCAGCCTATAAATAGAGGCCGATCTGAGTTGGTTGAACTTACGTGGTACGTGCCACAGTTTGAGCTGGAGAAAAACGCTGTTCGTCAGCGAGGCGTTTGTCGCCGCAAAACACCTATGCGTTTACTTCTTCTTCTACCTCTGTCCCCGAAAACCAGTTCGTGCTATCTAGGGTTAGACCCAACAATTGGTATCAGAGCCTCGTTTGTTCCTCTGCTCGTGGCCATGGCGATCGTCCCGCACGGCGCCGGGGGAAGCACAGTGTCCATGGCGATGCCGATGCTCACACCGGACAACTACACGATATGGGCGATCAAGGCCGAAGCCATCCTCGACGCCCAGAACCTCTGGGAAGCGGTGTCGCCGGCCGGCGACGCGGCGGTCGACGCGGGGAAAAACAAGACGGCGAGGGCGGTGCTGTTCGGTGCACTCTCAGAAGACTTGTTGATGCAGGTATCGACGAAGAAGACAGCGGCTGAGGTGTGGGCCAGCTTGAAGACGAGGTTCGTCGGCGCTGATCGGGTCCAGGCGGCGCGGCTCTCCACTCTCCGTGGCGAGTTTGACAACCTGCGCATGGAGGAGGGGGAGGCGCTGGACGCGTACGCCGGAAAAATCGGCGGCATGGCAGCAAGGTATGCTGGCCTCGGCTCGACGCTCGGTGACGCCGCCATGGTGAAAAAACTGCTCGACACGGTGCCTGATCGGTTGTATGCCGCGGTGGCCGGGATCGAGCAGTTCTGCGACGTGGAGACGATGGCGTTCGAGGAGGCGTTGAGTAGGCTCAAGGCGTTCGACGAACGCTTACGTCGGCGCACACAGGACAACGGCGGACGAGGCAGCGATCAGCTAATGTTCACAGCGGCCCAGTGGGAGGCACTGCAACGTCAGCGCGGCGGCGGCCTCGACCACGATGACGGTGCGAGCAGCGTGGCCTCGGGCACGAGACGGCGGCGCGGGAAGTGCTACAACTGTGGCGTTCGTGGCCACTTCTCCCGTGACTGCCGGCAGCCGAAGAAGGAGAAGGCGCTCCTCGCCGACGTCGACGAAGAACCTGGCCTCCTGTAGGTCACGGTTTAGGGGGAGAATGTTAGAAATAAACCGTGATGGGTATGCACCCAGAGTACGTGTGTGCGTGTGTGTCACGATGGTGTATGTGCGTGTGCGTGCAGTCGTGGCCATGGCGAGTTGGTTAGTCCAGCGCGTAGTGTTTAGTCCAGGTGGTTAGTTGGTTAGCTAGCTTCATGGCATGATAGGATAGTCATGCATGTAGTTAGTTAGCTGGATAAGTTGTTAGCTGGCCGGATAGACTTCATGGTTAGTTAGCATGCATCACAATAGGGGAGGTGGCGTGTGTGCCAGCCTATAAATAGAGGCCGATCTGAGTTGGTTGAACGTACGTGGTACGTGCCACAGTTTGAGCTGGAGAAAAACGTTGTTCGTCAGCGAGGCGTTTGTCGCCGCAAAACACCTATGCGTTTACTTCTTCTTCTACCTCTGTCCCCGAAAACCAGTTCGTGCTATCTAGGGTTAGACCCAACAAGGCGTTGCCGGCGCGGCAGAGCACGGCGCGGGAGTCGCCGCAGTTGGCCATGAGGATGCTGCCGCGGACCAGGAGCGCCACCACGGCAGTGGACCCCATGATGGGCAACCCCGATTCCGACAACCCCATCCCCAGTGTGTCCGTCTGCTCGAAGCTCCGCTTCAGCGCCGCCTCCCACGCGCGACGCTCCGCCTCTTCATCATTTTCCGGGTGCTCCATCCGGTAGGCAGTTGCCACGCGGGCCAGCCCCTCCGCCAGTATGACGTGCATCTGGTCACTGCAAAGGGCCGACACCTGCAGCACCATGTACCACGTAGCAAGCAAATCAAACGCCGACATCAAGCACTCAACCCGGAGGTGGCGTGCAAGGTGCTCCAGTCTGGCAGCATTTGGAGGAAAGGGGACGGGGGTTTACCTGTGGGCCACCGTGGCCGTCGAAGACGGCGAAGAAGTGCATGGGGGAGCCGTCGGCCCAGGCGCAGAAGGACGGGCGCAGCGACACGCTGTCCTCCATGCCCTTCCGCTGATCCAGTCCCCGCTGCGACACGGACCCGAACGCGAGGGACCACACTGCCGCCGGTGCCGCTTCACCTGGCAGTAGAGGCGCCGGCGCCGCCACCACGCGGGAGCTCTCCCCTTCCTCTGGGCCCGTGAGGTAGCCCTCAGACCCCTCCGAGGATGCGTAGTACCCAGACAAGAGAGGTGAGGGCTGGACCTCGCCTTCCTCCGATGCCACGGCAGGGTTGGCTCTCGACTCGCCAGCGGTGCTGGCCATAGCTACAGAGTACACTGATGGACGACGCGAAGGAGCAGTCCGGTTGAGCACAACGCGCGTGGGCTCCTGAAGCAGCAGAGGCTTCGCTACCAAGCGACCTGCGGGAAGAGGAGGAAGACGCTCCTGCAGCAGTTTTGTGTATAAAGAAACACACGGATTGAGCACACGTATCTTATCTATAAAGTAGCTAGTACCCATATTAATTTTCTCATCTTATTCATTATTATCCTTATTAATTTCTCCTCTTTTCAATATTTCCTATTTTAATGTCACTTATTTTCTTTTTCCTGCATTTTAATGTTTTTTATCCATTTTAATGCTTCGCATTTAAATCCATTCTATGTTCCATTTATTTACAGAAATATACTGCTTATTATTGCAAGTACTAAAAAAACGGAGAGATATTAATTTTCCCCGAATTACACATTGCATTAGGTCATCCGTTTCTCCTTTAGAATATTTATTTCATTGGTTTTTATTTGCTATCTCAAGCCACTCCAACCACAAGCTCTTGCCACGCTCTCCTGGGAAAATTACAGATTGTTAAAGACAACTACCTAATGCACAATATCTTGCATATGATTTATGTCGCTAAGTGGAGTCTATATCGTCATTTATGTCTTCTTCCCAAAACTTTTACTCCAAAAAAATAAGGAAATAATGTGTAATTAAAGCATCGCGATAAATAAGCAGTAATCTCCACTCCAAACTTAAAGCTTGGCTGTGGATTTATTGTATGTGCCATACGCTATTCATAGCTACAAAATTGCAATCTCTTAAAAATGTTCTTGAATACAGTATTTCTTTTGTCACATAACCCATATGTTGATGATAAAGTTTGCTGTATGAGCTTGTGGCATACTGATCCGACAGGTGGCAGGTATACATTCAGATGCTGCAGCTCTAAGGGAGGGTAGTATATGGCACGCGGCTTCGTGGATTGTTCAACAAGAAGTGTTTGGGCATATTCGAAAGGCAATATTGTGAACATTGTACATCGATTTCCTTATTCCGCCATCAGCTTCTATTCATACGAGCGATACAAAAAGTTCAGTACTCACTATTGGAAATTTTGTATACGCCGGGTGTGATGGTCTTCGCCGGGAGCCAAACCACAGGCACTCAGAAAAGTAAGAGACGCCGAGCGTGACTCTCGGCAAACACATATTAATGCCGAGAGTAGGCCTCGGCAAAAAGGCAACACTCGGCAAAGGAACTATTTGCCGAGGGCCAAGTGGCACCACACGGCAAAGTTTTGCCACGTGGAAGGCTGCAGGATGAAGACGAAAAAAGTTCCGGTGTGAAGTGTTTTTGCGCCACACTCCTATGGAAAAAAAGTTCATCGTGTATACAAAAAAATATATTCATCATCTATTCAGAAAAGTGTTCATCATGTACTTGAAAAGGTGTTCAACAGATATTTGAAAAAGTGTTCAACACATATTTGATAAATGTTCATCTTCTATTTGAGAAAGTGTTCAACACATATTTGATGTTGATCATGTGCTTCAAAAATGTTTACCGCGTATTTCAAAACGTGTGCATAAGAACCAAACAAACTACAGGCCTTTGATACAATAGTAATATGTTCGTACCTGAAGCCCGCGACATGGCAAGCCCCCCAATCCCACACTTGCCCGTCGTTGGAGCGCCGCACTTTGCCTCCGGCTGCCTTAACATGCGTCCTCTCGTCCGCCCGCTCCAACTATATCCACGCCTCATCAAGCTCAAAATTTGCCCATAGGAGAAAAAGACAATGTGCATGACGCGATTAATCTCACCTTGTGGTCCTCGGAAAACAGGATGCCAACAGGATGCTGCCGCGGGCCAGAAGCGCCACCAAGGCAGTGCGTCCGCCTCTTCGTCAGCCCCATCAACAGTCAGTGCATACGCCAGCTCGAAGCTCCGGTTCAGCCCTGCATCCCACGCACGACACTCCACCTCTTCGGCATTTCACACGCCAGCTCCTCCACCAAGATGGCGTGCATCTGTTCCCTGCACAGCGCCGACACCTGCACCGCCACCATGTGGGAGCTCTCCCCTTCCTCTAGGCCCGTAACGTAACCCTCTGACTCCTCCAAGGATGCGTAGTACCTGGACAAGAGAGGTGAGGACTGGACCTCACCTTCCTCCAAGGCCACGGCAGGGTTGGCTCCCGACTCGCCGGCGGCGCTGACCATAACTACAGAGGAAGACAGGAGCGCTCAGCTGTACTTCCGCTTAATTTTTGTAGAGGAAGACCGAAGCAGCAGAGGAGGAAGACTGCAGCGTTCCTGAAGCAGTTTTGTCTATAAAGAAACGCACGGATCGAGCACGCGTATCTTGAAATATTCACCGTGTACTTGAAAAACTGTCCATCACATATTTCTAAAAAAATGTTCATCACATACATATTTGCAAAAAACATGTTCATTGCATATTTCTGGAAGAAAATTTGGATCACATATTTGTTAAAAAGTGTTCAACACATACTTTCGTTTCTTCGTATATTGTATAAGATAGATATGTACAAAGCCAATGTTAATGCATGCAAACAAAACGTGTACGGATGTATCTAAAGTATAGGTAAATCTGACCCTGACCCCAAGGTTTGCTAAATCCTCCACCGGTCTCATTGACAATCACCTTTTATTTAACGAAACTGTGGTCGTTCGGAGATAGAGATTAGCTTGCTTAGCGGCGGCCCGCGGGTCGTTAAAAGTTTCTCCGCTGTGCTCTGGCCCGGGGCCGATCTGAGGCATGACCGTCTACGAGTTCATGAAGGTACGACGGGCGGTTCGGACCTGACGTGTGTTCCCAGGGATCTGATCTGGGGCGCTGGAATTATTTCACCGAGGAACGGCCGGCCGCTTTGGCTGTCCATCATCTACGGTGATATGTGTAGCGGACGTGGCGTTTCTAGAGAGTACCGTGTCCACTCTAGGCCTCATGATATGTGTAAGTTCCCGTTGTTATTTTTTGCTCTTCTGTGAGTCTCTCTGAGGTCCCTGTCTGAGATTGATTGTTGTCTCTTGTCTGTCTGTGGTCGCTCGGCCCGTTCCTGATTGCAACAATTTCTGACTGTGGTCGCAAGGTCGTCCCGTGCCAGGCTTAGGCAATACTTCTTTCTTTCCGTAAATAAATATAAGAGATCTAAACGACTTTTATCTTTTCTTCTAGAGGGAGTACTTGTTGTATGAGTGTGCCTCGGAACAACTTGTATCCAAACCACACGACATGGCAAGCATTCCGCACACGCGCAGCTGCCCGTCTGCGGGGGTGCACACTTCTTCTCCCGCTACCATCCCAACCAGCGGCTCTAGCTAGATCTATGCATCAAGCTCAAATTCGTATAGCCAGACGATACCAAAGGAGAGAAAGGCAATACGCATGACGCGATTAATATCACCTTGTGGTTCTCGGAGTGTGGCTAGGCGTTACCAGCGCGGCAGAGCACGGCGCGCGAGTCTCCACAGGTGGCGATGAGGTTTCTGGCGCGCACCAGGAGCTCCACCACGATGGTGGGTGGACCCCATGATGGGCCATCCCGCTTCAGCGCCGCCTCCCACGCACGACGCTCCGCCTCGTCAGCCTTTTCCGGGTGCTCCTTCGGGTAGTCTGTTACCGTGCCTACCAGCTCCTCCACAAGTATGACGTGCATCTGGTCCCTGCAGAGGGCCGACACTGCACCACGATGTAGCAAGCAAATCAAAGGTGTAGCGGAAAGAGCGTGGATGGTGCCGACCATTAGACCTGGAGGTGGCTTGGAAGGTTACCTGGGGGTCGCCGTGGCCGTCGAACACGGCAAAGAAGTTCATGGGGTAGCTATCGGCCCGGGCGCAGCGATATGGCATCCTCGATACCCTTTCGCGGATCCATCCCCCACTCCGACACGGACCGAAAAGAGAGGGACCACACTGCCGCCGCCGCCGCTTCAGCTGGCAGCACCGCGGCAGGGGCGCCAGCACCACACCCGATCCATCCCCTTCCTCGGTGCCTGTCAGAAACCCCTCCGGCTTCGACGATGTGTTGTACCCGGATGAGGGCAGTGGGGACTGCGCCTCGCCTTCCACGGAGGCCATGGCGGGGGCGGCTCCCCACTTGCCGGCGGCGGGAACATTGTTGACACCCGTGTTGGCCATAACTACAGATCGACGATCACTAAAGGGAGCAGATTGATTAGAATAGGCGAGGGCCCTAAAGCAGAAGAGAATTCGCTACCAAGCAAGACTTGTGGGAAAGAAACGACCACATAAGGGGCGGAGTAAAGCTGGGGGATGAAGAAGAAAAGAAATCCGGTCTTTGGGAGCGAACCAGTTTTGTGTAACGGACACGATATATGGAATTGTGGCTACACGGCGGCAGGCGACAGACACATGTTTATCCATTTATTACTCGTAATTAATTTCTACTCGTTTTTAATATTTTAGCATTATTATCTTCGACTCCCTCCGTCCCATAATATAAGTGTTATTTACACTACTCTACTGTGAAAAATGCTCTTATATTATGGGATGGAGGGAGTATCTTTCATTTATTATTTTCTTTTCTTTTGTGGAAAAAACTTGATTACTCATTGATCAAACTGACATAGCCGATGACGCCCTCCCTCCCATGTGGCCCTCGTGTTGCCTCCCGGGCGCATCGGGGGCGATCTGATCTTTCATCGCGCCGCCTCACCTCGTCCCCCTTCCCTCCCTCGCCGCCACCAGAGACGGCCATCCGCAAAGCCCGGGCGGGTGCAGGGGAAGGTGGCGGCGGGGATCTCGGCGCCCGAATCAAAACATATTCACTGCGTATTTAAAGAAAGTTATTTGTATTTAAAAAATATTCATCATGTACTTAAAAAATGTTAATCACAAATTTCTGAAAAAGTTTGCATCACATATTTGTCAAAACAGTTATGCATAAAAATGACCATCATCTTCCGCTGAACCTGCACAAGCTCCGACGTCGACACGAAAGCCATTGGCCATACTGCCGCCACCGTTGGAGACATCTCCTTCCTCGACGTAATTTAGGGACGCCACTGAACCCTCTGATTATGTGTAGCACCTGGATAAGGTGTGTGGGCACCTCAGTAATTTAGGGACGCCACTGAACCCTCCGGTTATGTGTAGGGACGCCACTGAATCCAGTGGGTGTCATTTGTTTCTGAAATTTCATATGCGAGTAGAGTGGTAGATCATGTATGCGGAAAAAAAATTCAGATCTTTTGGAAAAAAGTCAGTACATATTTTATTTCTGAATTTACTATTCATAACGGGTGCATGTGTCGAACATGTCCCAAACAAACATGTTCATTGAAATCTCAAAAATTTAAAATTTCCCAAGCTGAACTGAGGTACGTATTTGGGGAGTGTTAAAAGGAAAGCATAAAAAATGGGAAACGACAGAAATAAAAACCTTCCAGTTTCACGGCATTAATTGGAATTGACAGCTCCCAACATGCGTTTAACAGTGAACATCACCCTCTGCAAAGCTGTCAGCAGACTTCGAAATCCAAAGAAAGAAAGAAACGCAGTAGTGCTTGCTGGCGCGTCCAATTAGTGCACACGAGGCCGGTCGAAACGCAGCGGCGCGCAGATCAGATCGAAGCCCCGAGGAAACCCTTCCCTTCCCAGCTTCAATCCCGTTTCCTGTTTCTGATCCAGCCCGCTCCTACGCGACGCGATCGATGATGTACAAGCTCGGTCTGAACAACCTATGCCAGCAGCCGCGGTGGGCGACGCCGGCGTACACCGACCGGTGCGAGGGCCCTGACCACGCGTCAAGGTTCCATTCCACTGCCGCAGTCAGGACCCACGCGAGGGTCCTCCGTCGGTGGCGCTGAGTTCAGCTGGCCAGAGTCTGGGTCCCGCACACTCATCCAGGCGCAGGACCTCGCCGCAAGGGCAGCCTTGGAGGACGTCGCCGCCAGGGAAGTGTTGGAGCACCCCTCGTCACCTCTGCAACTACTGACCGGTGAGTATGTATGCGCCCTAGCTAGCTAGATCTCGTTTTGTTCAAGATTTTAGGGCTCCTGTTAGCGCTAGATGCATGCGCCGTCGCCGCTCCGCCCCTCGGCAGCCACTTTCCGGTGAGTATGTTTGCGCCTTAGCTAGCTAGATCCTGTTTTGTTCAAGATCCTCGAGCTCCGGCTAGTGCCAGATATATGCGCCGTCGCAGCTTCTAAGTCAACTACGAAAGCAGACGTGAGACTACTCCTAAGAACCTGATCCGCCACGACTGATGGGGCCTCGTCGTGCTCGACAAGATCACAGAAGATTTACTTGCTAACAGTACATCCAGACTCTATACATATAAGTGGGTTACGTTGCCGGTTGTTTGCATACCACCATATATACTAGTAATAATGTACGTGCAATGCACGTTTATATTAGGTAGGATATTAGTTGCACGTTATATTAGGTAAGATATATCTATTGCACGTTGGTATTTGGTAAGATATCAATTACTTTTTTCGCAGGAATGGTAGGATAATAATTACATTGCAGATTTCATGGGAGGATAGCGTTGAGTCAAAACGTGTTTATAGCCAATTGCAGTGGTGGGTAATTAGAGCGTTAAACATGTTTGGTGCTCCACATTGGAGCGATTTAAACCGCTAGATAACATGATATGACGGTCAAGATGGTTTGGATCTACCCATTTAGGTCTTTTTATATTGGCATAGATAAGTGGTGTCAACTGTTAAATGAATGTTTAAGCCCTTTTGGTTGCAAGCTACTCTTTTGGGGCGGCCGGAGTGGGCGCCGTCCCAACATGACCAGGAAGAGGAAACGATTAATCATCTATTACTCACGTGTGTGCTTGCAAGGACAAGATGGGACTATTATCTGTGGGGCTTTGGGGCGGCCTGAGTGGGTGCCGCCCCAACATGATTCCCTCACCCTTGGCTGATCAGTAACCAAGGGCCTAACAACATGATCATAAAGGACCTTCGCACCATCTGTGGGCTTACAATGTGGGAGATCTGGAAGCACATGAATGCCGTAGGCTTTGACGGTGCATGGTTGTCCGTTGAGTTGCTGTTTCGCCGTATAAGATTAGAGGGTTTGGTGTGGGTGTCGGTGGGCCTACTGAAAGGGAATGTAAGCCCCTTCTTCAGTATGCTAGCAAGGCGGGAAAGTCGTGAGGAGTAGCGTGTTATGTTGCTAATGTAACTATGGTGGAGGCATTCTTTTGCCTTTCTTCTTAATATATGATATGCACACTCGTGCATATTCGAGAAAAATATTGCTAGCTACTCAGAGAGCGTCTAGTAGAAATGGATAGCTTATTGGCTATTGAAAATTATTCTTTTGTTTTTTATGTTCTCTTGACTGGCCTTTACTACCTATATAAATGCCCCTCATGCCAAAAATTGATTTGATTTCTTTTTCGTGTCTATCACGCCGTTGTGACGTTTTTATTCCTGCCACTAAAAATGTTCATGATGATCGTTTACACATGTTTCTTCTATATTTGTGGTACTCACTAATTTATTTATATATTGCAGAAATACATCTATCTTACAAGTCACAGTTACGAAATTATGCTGAAGACCTACAGAAAGATTTACATTTGTATAACACCACTCAGACTGGTCTGCATCATGAACCTATCTTCAAGTCAACGGTGACCATAGATGGGCGGACATCTGGAAGTCTGCAAGAATATGCTACAAAAAGGGAGGCAGAATCGGCTGCTGCGGCAACTGCCCTAGTGGCAATACGTCAAGAAGCAAAAAAGATAAGAGCAAATGCTTATGGTTTGTTTGATATTTTTTTTTTATTCTCATGGGAGGCATTTTACTTGCACCGTCTAACCTCTATATCAGCACTAACATCCTTTGGAATTTATATGTATTAGTAATAAACACATTCATCACCACCTTGGATTTCAATATTCAAGAACTGAGTAAAAACTGTATTGATTCACTCACTTCATTTAGTGAGAGTTGACAAACTGGATCTCTCTAAAATGTTCAGCATAAAAAATAACCCATGTCCCTCCAAAAAAACCCTCTTGTCTAAAAATTTAACCCAAACTAACCCTTTTGCTCAACACCAATTAGTCTGGTGTTCAACTTGGCTAGATTGCTACGATGTTTTGGCTCAATAAAAGCCTGCCAGAGGTTCAAACGGCACGTAATGCCCGGGGGGTGGATTGTAAACGGGCTGGGTAGGCCCACCAACTCCAATTTTGCGCCGTACATCCGCAAGTGTGTAGCATGTACTTGGATCAGTGAACGCCTCTAGCTCCCCCTACAACGGACGTGATACTAATTTGCAGAAGACGAGGAAGGCTGCAGGATGAAGAGGAAAAAATTTCTAGCGTGAAGTGTTTTTGCACCACACTCGTATGGAAAAAAAGTTCATCGCGTATATGAAAAAAATATATTCATAATGTATTGAGAAAAGTATTCATGATGTACTTGAAAAGGTGTTCAACGGATATTTGAAAATGTGTTCAACACATATTTGAAAAATGTTCATCTTCTATTTGAGAAAGTGTTCAACACATATTTGATGTTCATCATGTACTTAAAAAATGTTTACCATGTATTTCAAAATGTGTGCATAAGAACCAAACAAACTACACGCCTTTGATACAGTAGTAATACGTACGTACCTGAAGCCCGCGACATGGCAAGCCCCCCAATCCTGCACCTGCCCGTCGTTGGTGCGCCACACTTTACCTCCGGCCGGCTTGACGCGCGCCCTCTCGTCTGTCCGCTCCAACCATATCCACGTCTCATCAAGCTCAAAATTTTTCCAAAGGAGAAAAAGACAATGCGCATCACCGGCGGGGCAGAGCACGGCGTGGGAGTCGCCGCAGTTGGCCACCAGGATGCTGCCGCGGACCAGAAGCACCACCATGGCAGTGCGTCCGCCAAATCGTCAGCCCCATCCCCAGTGCATACGCCAGCTCGAAGCTCCGGTTCAGCACCGCCTCCCATGCACGACACTCCGCCTCTTCGTCATTTCCTGGGCCGGCCAGCTCCTCCCCCATGATGGCGTGCATCTGTTCCCTGTACAGTGCCGACACCTGCATCGCCACGTACCAAGCAAATCAAATGTGTAAGGTAGGGTGTTTATGTGTCGAGCACTCAACCTAGATATGGCGTGGAAGGTTTCCTAGTCTGGCCAAGTTAAGAAATGACTAGGTGAGGAGTGGGGAGGTTACCTTGGGGCCGCCATGGCCGTCGAAGACGGCGAAGAAGTGCATGGGCGAGCGGTCAGCGCAGGCGCAGAAGAACGGGCACAACCCCTTCTCCGATGCCGACCCGAACGCCATGGGCCACATGGGCCACATAGCCGCTGCCGTCGCTTCAGCGGGCTGTGCAGGAGAACCGCCACCATGCGGGAGTTCTCCCCTTTCTCTGGGCCCGTGACGTCGCCATCTGACTCCTCCAAGGATGCGTAGTACCCGGATAAGAGAGGTGAGGACTGGACCTCACCTTCCTCCAAGGCCATGGCAGGGTTGGCTCCCGACTCGCCGGCGGCGCTGGCCATAAATACAGAGGAAGACTGGAGCGCTCAGCTGTACTTTCTCCTAATTTTTGTGGAGGAAGACCGAAGCAGCAGAGGACGAAGACTGGAGCACTCCCGAAGCAGTTTTGTGTATAAAGAAACGCATGGATCGAGCATGTGTATCTTGAAATATTCATCGTGTACTTGAAAAACTGTCCATCGCATATTTTTAAAAAAAGTTCATCACATATTTGCAAAAAACATGTTCATTGCATATTTCTGAAAGAAAATGTGGATCACATATTTGGTAAAAAGTGTTCTACACAAACTTTTGATTCTTTGTATATTGTACAAAGCCAATGTTAATGCATGGAAACAAAGCATGTATGTATGTCTCTAAAGTGTAGGTAACTCTGACCCTGACACCAAGATTTGCTAAATCCTCCACCGGTCTCCCTGATAATCACCTTTTATTTAACGGAACTTTGGTTGGAGATAGAGATTCGTTTGCTTAGCGGCCGCCCGCGGGTCGTTAAAAGTTTCTCCGCTGTGATCTGGCCCGGGGCCGATCCGAGGCATGGCCACGCACGCCTCGGTCCACGAGTTGACGAAGGTACAACGGACGGTTCGGGTCTGATGTGTGCTCCTGGGGATCTGATCTGGGGTGCCGGAATTATTTTGACGAGGATTCTGCCGCGGACCAGGAGATCCACCACGGCGGTGGGTGGACCCCATGATGGGCCATCCCGGTGCCGACCGCCCCATCCCCAGCGCGTCCGCCCGCTCGAAGCTCCGCTTCAGCGCCGCCTCCCACGCACGACGCTCCGCCTCGTCAGCCTTTTTCGGGTGCTCCTTCGGGTAGTCTATTACCGTGCCTACCAGCTCCTCCACAAGTATGACGTGCATCTGGTCCCTGCACAGGGCCGACACAGCACCACGATGTAGCAAGCCAATCAAAGGTGTTGCGGAAAGAGCGTGGATGGTGCTGACCATTAGACCTGGAGGTGGCTTGGAAGGTTACCTGGGGGGTCACCCTGGCCGTCGAACACGGCAAAGAAGTGCATGGGGTAGCTATCGGCCCGGGCGCAGCGATATGGTGTCCTCCATACCCTTTCGCGGATCCATTCCCCACTCCGACGCGGACCGATAAGAGAGGGACCACACTGCCGCCGCCGCCGCTTCAGCTGGCAGCACCGCAGCAGGGGCGCCAGCACCACACCCGATCCATCCCCTTCCTCAGTGCCTGTCAGAAACCCCTCCGACTCCGACGATGTGTTGTACCCGGACGAGGGCGGTGGGGACTGCGCCTCGCCTTCCACGGAGGCCATGGCGGGGGCGGCTCCCCACTTGCCGGCGGCGGGAACATTGTTGACACCCGCGTTGGCCATAACTACAGATCGACGATCACTGAAGGGAGCATATTGATTAGAATAGGCGAGGGCCCTAAAGCAGCAGAGAATTCGCTACCAAGCAAGACTTGTGGGAAAGAAACGAACACACAAGGGGCGGATGAAAGCTGGGGGATGAAGAAGAAAAGAAATCTGGTCTTTGGGAGCGAACCAGTTTTGTGTAACGGACACGATATATGGAATTGTGGCTACACGGCGGCAGGCGACAGACACATGTTTATCCATTTATTACTCGTAATTAATTTCTACTCGTTTTTAATATTTTAGCATCATTATCTTCGACTCCCTCCGTCCCATAATATAAGTGTTATTTACACTACTCTACTGTGAAAAATGCTCTTATATTATGGGATGGAGGGAGTATCTTTCATTTTTTTATTTTCTTTTCTTTTGGGGAAAAAACTTGATTACTCATTGATCAAACTGACATAGCCCATGACGCCGTCCCTCCCATGTGGCCCTCGTGTTGCCTCCCGGGCGCATCGGGGCCGATCTGATCTTTCATCGCGCCGCCTCACCTTGTCCCCCTTCCCTCCCTCGCTGCCACCAGAGACGGCCATCGGCAAAGCCCGGGCGGGTGCAGGGGAAGGTGGCGGCGGGGATCTCGGCGCCCGGATCAAAACATATTCACTGCATATTTAAAGAAAGTTATTTGTATTTAAAAAAATATTCATCGTGTACTTAAAAAATGTTAATCACAAATTTCTCAAAAAGTTTGCATCACATATTTGTCAAAACAGTTATGCATAAAAATGACCATCATCTTCTGCTGAACCTGCACAAGCTCCGACCTCGACATGAAAGCCATTGGCCATACTGCCGCCACCGTTGGAGACATCTCCTTCCTCGACGTAATTTAGGGACGTCACTGAACCCTCTGATTATGTGTAGCACCTGGATAAGGTGTGTGGGCACCTCAGTAATTTAGGGACCCCACTGAACCCTCCGGTTATGTGTAGGGACGCCACTGAATCCAGTGGGTGTCATTTGTTTCTGAAATTTCATATGCGAGTAGAGTGGTAAATCATGTATGCGGAAAAAAATTCAGATTTTTTGGAAAAAAGTCAGTACATATTTTTTTCTGAATTTACTATTCATAACGGGTGCGTGTGTCGAACCATGTCCCAAACAAACATGTTCATTGAAATCTGGAAATTTTAAAATTTCCCAAGCTGAACTGAGGTACGTATTTGGGGAGTGTTAAAAGGAAAGCATAAAAAATGGGAAACGACAGAAATAAAAACCTTCCAGTTTCACGGCATTAATTGGAATTGACAGCTCCCAACATGCATTTAACAGTGAACATCACCCTCTGCAAAGCTGTCAGCAGACTTCCAAATCCAAAGAAAGAAAGAAACACAGTAGTGCTTGCTGGCGCGTCCAATTAGTGCACACGAGGCCGGCCGAAACGCAGCCGCGCGCAGATCAGATCGAAGCCCCGAGGAAACCCTTCCCTTCCCAGCTTCAATCCCGTTTCCTGTTTCTGATCTAGCCCGCTCCTACGCGACGCGATCGATGATGTACAAGCTCGGTCTGAACAACCTATGCTAGCAGCCGCGGTGGGCGACGCCGGCGTACACCGTTGGTATTTGGTAAGATATCAATTACTTTTTTCGCGGGAATGGTAGGATAATAATTACATTGCAGATTTCATGGGAGGATAGCGTTGAGTCAAAACGTGTTTATAGCCAATGTGGTGGGTAATTAGAGCGTTAAACATGTTTGGTGCTCCACATTGGAGCGATTTAAACCGCTAGATAACATGATTTGACGGTCAAGATATTTTGGATCTACCCATTTAGGTCTTTTTATATTGGCATAGATAAGTGGTGTCAACTGTTAAATGAATGTTTAAGCCCTTTTGGTTGCAAGCTACTCTTTTGGGCGGACGGAGTGGGCGCCGTCCCAACATGACCAGGAAGAGGAAACGATTAATCATCTATTTCTCACGTGTGTGCTTGCAAGGACAAGATGGGACTATTATCTGTGGGGCTTTGGGGCGGCTTGAGTGGGCGCCGTCCCAACATGATTCCCTCACCCTTGGCTGATCAGTAAGCAAGGGCCTAACAACATGATCATAAAGGACCTTCGCACCATCTGTGGGCTTACAATGTGGGAGATCCGGAAGCACATGAATGTCGTAGGCTTTGATGGTGCACAGTTGTCCGTTGAGTTGCTGTTTCGCCTTATAAGATTAGAGGGTTTGGTGTGGGTGTCGGTGGGCCTACTGAAAGGGAATGTAATTAAGCCCCTTCTTCAGTATGCTAGCAAGGCGGGGAAGTCGTGAGGAGTAGCGTGTTATGTTGCTAATGTAACTATGGTGGAGGCATTCTTTTGCCTTTCTTCTTTAATATATGATATGCACACTCGTGCATATTCGAGAAAAATATTGCTAGCTACTCAGAGAGCGTCTAGTAGAAATGGATAGCTTATTGGCTATTGAAAATTATTCTTATGTTTTTTCTGTTCTCTATTGGCCTTTACTACCTATATAAATGCCCCTCATGCCAAAAATTGATTTGATTTCTTTTTCGTGTCTATCACGCCGTTGTGACGTTTTTATTCCTGCCACTAAAAATGTTCCTGATGATCGTTTACACATGTTTCTTCTATATTTGTGGTACTCACTAATTTATTTATATATTGCAGAAATACATCTATCTTACAAGTCTCAGTTACGAAATTATGCTCAAGACCTACAGAAAGATTTACATTTGTATAACACCACTCAGACTGGTCTGCATCATGAACCTATCTTCAAGTCAACGGTGACCATAGATGGGCGGACATCTGGAAGTCTGCAAGAATATGCTACAAAACGGGAGGAAGAATCGGCTGCTGCGGCAATATTTTGTAAAACATTGCTTAAAATATTATAAGTGTATGCCCAAAAAAAGAATTTGCGTCGATAGAAATTGCTTGCGACAACAAAAATATATCATTGTTAGTTTCTATGCGCCTAGGCATAATGCATATGGCTATATTCCACCAACGTTGGCCACACACCCACCACCTGCTCCACCTTCGTGGTAAAGGAACACGTGCAGAACCATCAAAGTATGTGGTACACCTAGCAAGCGACATGGAGGACCCACGGGACATGCTAGCAACACAATGGAAGCACACCCGCTGGGATGACACAAACTAAAACATAGGCACAACGTAGAGACCAATTTTTTTCATTTAACTGATTTTTGATTATACAAAAATAAAGAGAAAATGAGATGAATTAGAACCTAGGTTGGATAAGGAAGTTATGGGGTCAATTCATGCAGTCGGCCGACGTGTTGTTGCATGTCATTGTTGTTCCCAAAGAGGTAATGCATTTCAGGTAAGGGCGGCAACAATAATCTTCTGAAGCTTGGTGTGGCAATCCTCCATGGGCGATGGGAACCGCGGCCATCTAATGTCGTAATGTGCCATCAGTGCTCTCTTGTAGTGGAAACGGTGATCCATCAACATGGGGTGCTACAGAGATGGCATGTCCTCGAGATTGAGGAACCACATGCGAGAAGAGTGAGATGGATAGCGAGCAGCCTAGATGAAGTTGACGCTCATGTTAATTAATTTGAGGCAAAAATGGAACAATAAGAGGGTTTAGTGGAGACGAAGTTCTCTAAGAGCGGCAGTTGGAAAAGGATTTGCCAAAAATTGTCAGCCATGGGATGAAATAGGAAATTAATGATCCATTGTTGGTTCACGAATTTCTTTGTAATAGAGGATATCCCGTGTTATTTCTTTGTAATGATCTATAGAGCGGCAGTTGATGAAAATTTTAGTTGATAACATGAGAACGAAAATTGTAGTGTCATATGACTTATTATATTGGATTATGTATAGTTGTAACTATATTTATTGAATATAAATGAAAAACATTTTCTCATGCATGGTTGAATGTTGTGGTGGCCCTTTTACCATGCATGAATGCATGGTGAGGTGGGCATTATCCTATTCATAGTTGTATGATGAGGCGGCATGGTTGCATGTTGTGAAAAATAAGTTAGTGACAATGACTCCCTTAGGTACATAGAATTAGACACAAGATACCTGGGAACAACTAATCAGGGGTATCCCCTTGCTGGGCTACCGGTGGCGCGCTTGGAACTTGTCACTTGTGGAGCACGGGGTAAGCTAGGGGCTCGCAGAGGAGCCAAGTGTTGTTTTCTCCCTTGTTTTTCTTATGAATTGCTTTCTACGTTTTCCTAGAAGCCCCGTACCCAAATTTCCCATGTTTGTAGTATAGTTCCGTTGTATTGACTAACTGATTAGCTACATGTTGCATTGAGGAGTACAAGTTGCTACAAGTCAGGAGTATAGGTTAAAACTGCAGCACATTTGTGCTTGGCATCTATAACATGCAAAGCACATGTGCGCTTGGCCATGAAGCACACATGTGTCTTCAACGTCACATAGTAGAGTTACTAAGTAGAGAGCAAAACTTACTCTAGGCACGAGTAGACTACCCACATGGGAAGTACAAGTATGTTTGAGTGTGAAATACAACTTTGTTACCATTGGAAGCACATGTTTATTATCTTTTGGAGTAAAAATTATGCTCAAAAATGATTTCGTCAAAATCTATTAAGATCTGATCTAATTTCAAATATGTCAATGCGGGGAACACAATGATGGAACCAGTTCATAATTTGGATGCTCAGGTTGCAAAATATTTTATTTTGGAATCCAGATCTCACGAAAAATAAACTGTACATCATCTCCCCAGCGTCCCTCTGTGAAAAAGTTCACCAAAACTTTAGCGCTACTTATCGCCACGAGAGTTCAGTGCTTTTCTAGGGGTATCCGTTAACAACGAGTTCCACCATCCAAAGTAGTTCCGTTTTTGTTTTGTGGAGCAACTACCTTGTTTCGTATTAGCCCATTAGGCCTGCACCCTGCTTCAAATTTGTAGTTACCACTCAAGCAAAAAAATGGGCCTAAGCCAGGTAATACCAGAGCTCTGGTGGGTGTAACACACAAGCACATTTTTGCTTGAGTGCTAAATGCAAACACCAAACTTGTATGAGATGAGTTCAGCAGGTTTGAGTGAAAACCACAAACAAAGCTACCACGGAAAAAACTAATGGGAACACTAAGCAATGAAGATATATGTGACCAACATTTTTTGTACATTTCTAATCATCCATGTCTATTATAAATCTCTAACCATGGCAATGTTTTATCCACATCAAATCTAAGCTGCAAAGGAGATGATGACCTCATGCAGTATTCCTAGCTAACCTCTCGCCTTCAGATCAAGTACGACAACACTAATGTCATCCTGGCTATGCTTGCAGATTGCCATGTTCTTTAGGAGGGTTGCAGCATTGTTGCAGCCAACCTCTTCCTCTTGTCTTATCAGTGCACCCCGTCTAGGAGCACCTTGGTTGTTCTTGTTTTCAAATTCTAGGCAGTTCCTCACGGCATTGCAGGCAATCTGGTTCTCGATGACATCCCACAAGCCATCGCTCGTGAGGATTAGGCAGTCGTCATCCTCTGATCTAGTCATCATGGTTATATCTGGCTCACATATAACTGCAGGCTTAAGGAGCTTGTGCCCTGCAAGTATAGTTTACTGTCATGAAATCGGATTCTAGAAGCATAAAATGAAATATTTACTAAACAAAAAGTATACTTCTTGTACAAATGAATGAACTTGTGAAAAATAAATAAAAAAATTGGAATAACTCTTTAGAAACTATTAAGGGAAACAACTCTCATATATTGATCGAAACCAAGAACAGAAATCTGATCATAAAAATTTCATAAAAACATCAATGTTCTACGCACATCCAGCAACATTCATTTGAATTTTATAAGGAATATGAATGCAACAATACATGATAACATCCTTGCTACATGTAAATTTGTTAAAATGATACAAATTCATGATTGTCCAAATGAAATATTATTTTATAAATGATATCTTCCGCCATTCTAGTTATACACAAGGTAACAATTGGTTTCAGCTATGAATGCCTTCAAATAATTTTCTACGTTACTATAGTGTTATGGATAATACACATCGTTTTTTATTCTTATACAAATAAACGTCTCCATAGGCAAACTACTCATGTATGCTAGATATTTAGGAAACTTGCACTAAGTAGAGCTATGGTTCAATCAAGGCGATGTGGCACCCCTCCCCTCCCTCCCTCCCCCAGCGCATCATCCGATTGGTGTATACCGCTTCGGAGCCGGCTAGGCATCCTAGCTCGCTGTCTGGGTCAACAGGCCAAATAATAGCCCGCGAGGGGCGAATTCGACCAAAAACAGGTTATTGTGCAAAAATATTTTTTATTTCCGATAGATCTTCAAATTTGCAAAGAAAACTCGATTTTTGGAAACAAAAATAGGGACAGGTCCCTAGACCACTATAAAATTACGAAAATATTTCGTATTTTTTAAGATTATTTGGAAAATTGACAGAAGGCGTTGGAAACTTCTAGAAAAAAAATTAAAATCGAGAGGAGGCTGATAAATTTTTTGAGAGGTTGTGTAAAATATGAGCACCCTTTAAGGTACTCTTTTCACATTATTTGGCAACACTTCTTTTATTCCTCACTCTCCAGGAGATATACAGAGGCCCAGGGAAGACTGAGAAAAATAGGGATACTTATCCCAAAAAAAATAAAAGGAGCCATCTTAGTCCCCCACGACTCATTCCCCATCTCCATTTTTAGCTATGTTTGAACCAGACCTTCCCCACCTCGAGAAAAGAATTCTCTTCCTTTCTCTCCTCTATATCTCTATCTCTCTATTTGTCTCTACCCTCTCTTCCCCAATGACACCCGTGAATGAAATCCTAGGGATCAAGAATTTCTCCACAAAGGACAATGCTGAAACTTGCCCCGGAGGACGTGAGGACTTGGAAATTCAAAGGTTTTACTCTCTTCTTCTCTAGGTTGCACTTTCTTCATCAACGATGGGTGTGGCTTTCCTTCCAGAAGTGGTGGACTCAGCCAATGACTTGTCCCCTCATCTCCGCTCCGGTGGTTTGGATTTTGGTCACGGGCCGGGGCGAAATGCCTGCATGGCTGGCCTATACTTGCAGC